>NC_133406.1:7257500-7557500 GCF_049350105.2 Macaca mulatta | reverse complement strand
GGCAGAAGATCTGTTGTGAGAGAGACTGAAGAGGAACAATCAGTAGGACATATTGCCTAATTTCATGTACACTAGTAGGTAGAGATGGGTGTTAAATGTTCACCGAGCTATCCTGGTTGGGTGAATTAGTGAGTGCAATTGCTAGTCTCTAAGATATGAAATATATAAGGAGGAAGAAAGTTTATGGAATACAGAATACAGAAGAAGGAGAAAGAGAGGGTTGAGGAATGGGAATAAGTCAAATTTTAGCTATGTTGAGAGGGACCTATAGACAGGTTCAGTAGTCACAGATGGAGTTCAGGACAAAGATCAAGACTAGAGTAAGTCATAAATTTTCTTAAGAGCACTCATGGAATGTGAGTCATTCACCTTCTCATAAGAGGGAAAATCAAGACCACTGCTTGGCTTTAAAGACCAATTCCAGATGACACAGATTAGAGAACTCAGAGTAAGGATAAAATAATAAAACAATATTTGGCATAACATATGCACTTCTGGAAGATGTAATAGTTACTAACAAAGTATGAAGACACTTTGATGTGCTTATTGCATTGTAAGTAGAGTTAACAGTCTGATTCTTCTCATTGCATTGATATACCCAAAGATCAAATTCTTGAGACAGTAAACTATAGTTTCATGACCAAATATGGATTTCAAAAACTATTAACAAGTTTTTTAAAAGTCAGATAGACAGAAAACTCAGAAACATTCATGATTCTTAAGGATTAGGGAAGGTGTTATATGCTTCATCAAGTCAAAAGTAGTTGACACATGTTTAATATTGCACTATCAGATTAATTTCAAACACATTATATGAAAAGACATAAAATGTATGGAAGTTTTATAATCCTGTTTCCCCTTTGTGTTTTATTTGTTGTTGTTGCGTATCAGTTCAATGTAAGATTCAAGGGTCAACATCTATCAATTTAAATGGTTTACCGTTTTCTCATGATCACTGGCTACTTGAACAATTGCTGCTACAGGGGTCACATGGGAACTGACAGAAAACCTAAGCAACGGAAGACAGGAGAAGCATACCTCACCATTTACAGAAAGGAAATATTCAAATAGTATTTTTAAGTGGTAGGTTAGGCATCCCTTTAATGGACCGAGATGGGGTCAAAAGCACACGACCTGTAAATAAGGAAGTATGAAGAGACAGAAGAAGAAAGTGGAGAAGCGAGAGAATGACAAATTGGGTAAATCCGTAATTGTGTAACCAAGGAATGTCCTCAGAGTCTTGTACACACAAACAGACTAGACTGGTTATTCATAAAATGTTTAATTTGCAAAATTATTTTGTGAGCAAACATCTCACTCTTGTGAACGTTTAGTGTTTCAAAACAAACACAGAAACTTTTCATAATTGTTCATGTCCTTACTGGGAACTGTCCTGTCTCTATTAAGGTTTTACCCTCAGAACCAGAATCAAAAAATCTGTTTTATTTCTCTCAGCTGTCTAACTCTGTCCAATTTCTTCTCTCATGTGCCATCCTCCTTGACTATTTATGTTCAGGAATCCAGCTGTGCCTTAACCAAGAGTTTGTGGTGGGCTTAGCAAGCTTTACGCACCACATTTCCTTTCCACTTATATATTTGTGTCTTAGTCCTTCTTGCCAGCATAACAACTCAAGATGGCACTGACAGTTATTCCCAATTAAGCACTTTTTACAGAAAGTGAGAGGGGAAAGAAAATTACAGTCTGAAAGCTTTATTGTTAGCCACACACATTACTACCTCTTACGGCTGAACCGACATAACACCTACCAATGTATTTTTTCCTTAAATTTATTTGAACTTCAGTTACACAGAATTGGGATCATATTCATACAAGCTTTTATTACACACTATTATGACGGGTCTTGGAGAAAACACTTTTACTTCTTTGTTTGTTTATTAATAATAATAATAGTAAGCAGTCATGAATCTACTACTCAACACAAGAAGTGGTAGATTGCTCTGTACTTCTCCCCCACCCATTAGAAGCATTATGCCAAATCTTATTTATCACTCCTTTGCCTTTTTATATATCATTTTATCATATATTATTTACATATTTATCTCATATATACATGTACATATAAATACTAGCTATGTGTTTAAAAAATTATATATTTGCATATATCTATAGTTTAGTCCTGATTATTTTTATTTTGTATCATGTGGTATAAAATCATCTGAGTCTTATTTTTTCACATATAGTATTGCTAATATATTCATATCATATTTCATTGTGTGGATATGCCATAATGTGTTCATCCATTCCTCTCTGATAGTCATTTGGGCTATTTCCAGCTTTTTTACTTGTCTGTTTTAGCTATGAAAGGCACTACATTGAACAGCCTGGCACATGTCACCTGACATACATATAGCAAAAGTTTCTCTTGTGTATATGCCTTTAAGAGGAATTGCTGATTTGTTCAATATGTGAATATTCAACTTGAAAAGATAATTACAAGCCATGTGTAAGAGATCCCATTAGGCCTTATCCTCTCTAGCACTTAATATTTTCATGAGCCTAAGTTAGATTTAATCTTACTGTGCCCACACTACCCGAGATCCCTTATTCTCCCATAAAAACCATTAATACATGTTCAACTGGCAAACACATAAGTGTTGGAAAGGTATGAATTGGCACCTTCCAACCTTAGAATGATTGAGGCAGAATCTCCACCCTGGTTATCCCTCCTTTTCTGAGATCCTGCAATCAATTTTCATCAAAGAAAAGGAACATAACAAACCCATGCAACCAGACCATTGGCCCATCATTGGCTTGGAGCTGATCCTTTTCCACCACGGTTACTGAGAGCTTTGTTTGCAGCATTATATATTGTAGCTCCTTTACTGTGGTTGAATTTTTAGGAGATGGGTGAATGGATTTCTTGCTTCTGAATCTCAGTCTCTCTCCTTTTAGGCCATTTCCCTACATTAGATTTTCACTGATCACTTGATGTTTAGATTGTGGCTTTAGCATCCTACTTGCCTTCCTCCCTACCTGTTTTCTCAGTAAGAGAGATTCATTTCTATTAGGCTGATGCAAAAGTAATTGTGGTTAATGGTAAAAACTGCGATTCCTTTTGCACCAATCTAATAAATGAACCTCCTGTGTCTTCATTCCAACTCTCCTGACCCTGTTGTCTTTTGTGATAATTGACTTCCTAAAAGAAAGAAGCAGAAACTTCTGGACCAGTTAAGGACTATGCTTGAAAATAACTCAAGGGTAATTTCTACTGCATTTGTTTTGGTCAAAGCGATCACAGGCCCTTCTAGATTTAAGAGATTGTAGATAGTGCTGCAATAAACATACGTGTGCATGTGTCTTTATAGCAGCATAATTTGTAATCCTTTGGGTATATACCCAGTAATGGGATGGCTGGGTCATATGGTACATCTAGTTCTAGATCCTTGAGGAATCGCCATACTGTTTTCCATAATGGTTGAACTAGTTTACAATCCCACCAACAGTGTAAAAGTGTTCCTATTTCTCCACATCCTCTCCAGCACCTGTTGTTTCCTGACTTTTTAATGATTGCCATTCTAACTGGTGTGAGATGGTATCTCATGGTGGTTTTGATTTGCATTTCTCTGATGGCCAGTGATGATGAGCATTTTTTCATGTGTCTGTTGGCTGTATGAATGTCTTCTTTTGAGAAATGTCTGTTCATGTCCTTTGCCCACTTTTTGATGGGGTTGTTTGTTTTTTTCTTGTAAATTTGTTTGAGTTCTTTGTAGGTTCTGGATATTAGCCCTTTGTCAGATGAGTAGATTGCAAAAATTTTCTCCCATTCTGTAGGTTGCCTGTTCACTCTGATGGTAGTGTCTTTTGCTGTGCAGAAGCTCTTTAGTTTAATTAGATCCCATTTGTCAATTTTGGCTTTTGCTGCTGTTGCTTTTGGTGTTTTAGACATGAAATCTTTGCCCATGCCTATGTCCTGAATGGTACTACCTAGGTTTTCCTCTAGGATTTTTATGGTATTAGAGAATCAACCCAAATGTCCATCAGTGACAGATTGGATTAAGAAAATGTGGCACATATACACCATGGAATACTATGCAGCCATAAAAAAGGATGAGTTTGAGTCCTTTGTAGGGACTTGGATGCAGCTGGAATCCATCATTCTTAGCAAACTATCACAAGAACAGAAAACCAAACACCGCATGTTCTCACTCATAGGTGGGAACTGAACAATGAGATCACTCGGACTCAGGAAGGGGAACATCACACACCGGGGCCTATCATGGGGAGGGGGGAGGGGGGAGGGATTGCATTGGGAGTTATACCTGATGTAAATGACGAGTTGATGGGTGCAGCACAGCAACATGGCACAAGTATACATATGTAACAAACCTGCACGTTATGCACATGTACCCTACAACTTAAAGTATAATAATAATAAATAAATTAAAAAAAAAAAAAAAAAAAGAGATTGTAGAAATAAACCCCATGTGTTGATGAAGGAGTATCAAGATCACACTGGAGAAGAGTATGTAGGATAAGGGATATCATCATGACCATCTTTGAAAAATACAATTTGCCACAATCGTCAAGGCAAAAATAATCTTTTTCATGTGTGTTTTCTAGGACCTCACTTATTCTTTTCGTTCTTTACATTGATTTTTACCTGTGAGCCCAGAACTATTTTGCAAGGGGTCTGTGAAATAACATGCATACAAAATTTTGAGTAAGTAGGATAAAATAATATGACTTAAACACATAATTATTTTTAAAGTATATGTAGATGATTTGTGATGAAATTTATTATATATTTTTAAATAATACATGTTAGAAATTCAAATAATATAAAAGAATCTGCAAATTTTTAATGTAAGAAGTGGGCTTCCATACTCAAACGTGGTTCATTAAGCATTGATACGTTTTTATGTTTGTCTCTTTTTACTAAATAGGGTGTTTACTGGGCACAAGGACTTATCCTGGTAACCTTTGACTCCCTAAAATTTAGCAGATTAAGTTATATTTAGTAGGTGCTCAATAAATTTTGGCTTCACTTGGTTACAAACTTTACTTAAAAATGTAATCTCTACCATTATTTTTACACTGAACAAATACATATAAAGCACTTACTATGTTACAAACACAATGGTAGATGCTAGGAATAAAATGGTGAGCAAAATCTGTTGATAGCTTAAAAGGATAGACAGATATTGATTACAGAAGCACTCTAAAGATGTAAATTTTCCATTGTGGTAAGCTCTTTGTATTAGTATGCTAGGCTTGCCAAAATGAATTACCACAAACCGGGTAGCTCAAGAAACAGAAATGTATTGTCTCACAGTTCTGGTGCTAGAAGTCCAAAATCAAGGTGTCGGCAGGGTTGGTTCCTTCCGAGAGCTATGAGGGAAAGATCTGTTCCAGGTCCCTCTCCATGGCTTGTAGATGGAAGTCTTCTCTCTGTGTCTCTTCACATCATCTTTCCTCAATGCATGTCTGATTCCCCTTTTTATAAAGACACAAGTCATATTGGACTAAGGCCCACCCTAATGATATCATCTTAACTTGATTACCTATATTAGGATCCTATCTCCAAATAATGTCACATTCTTACAGTACTGGGGGTTAGGACTTGAACATATGAAGTTGGAAGGATGCAATTTACCCCAAAGATAAAGTTCAAAGCACTGTGAGAACTCATAGTTGTGAGATTTGAGGTAGGGTGGCCCAGGAAGTCTTTTTTTAGGGAGTGAAACTGAGTGGAGACCTGGAGGATGAATGGAAGTTTACTATGTAAAGAGGAAAGATAACATTTCTGGCCATGGATATAATACACGCTAAACCCCTCAGTGAGGGGCAGTATGGTGAATACAATGGCTAAAAGAAAGATAGCAAGGCTGGGGCAGAAGGGTGACATGATTAGATTTGTATATTTTAAAACATGGGGAAAATCTGAGGCCTATGGTGATGTCATTTTTTTTCCAGAGAGGATTTATGTTTGTTTCTTTTGGGTGGCTGTGATTACCAGTAATCAAAAATTAATGCAATCTGATCAGGACTAGAGATGATTTCCAGACAGGCCCTTGGACTACTGGTTTCCTTCCAGTTTGTCCTTCTCCTGGGATGTACCTGTTTAGGGTCCTGATCTAAAACCTAAGGGGTTTATCAGAACCTGCCCTCCTGAGCAAGGGGTGTGGGAGTGTCCCAGACTCCAAATATTGTACTTCTAGTTTCATGAGTCTGTCAAAAATTCTACTAAAGTCCTCAGCCTCTCTTGCATTCGTAGATGCCTATAGGCATGGCTCCAAATGCCAAGTTCATCTCTCTGCATCTCCTTTTCCTCTCAGTAGAGGTATTAGTTCAAATGACCTATTACACCATCACCCTAAATGACTGCTTGTGGAAAATAAATTGGAAAGAGGCAAGATAAATGCTGGTAGAATCACAGAAAATTTGATATTAGTCAAGCATAATGATTCCAATAACTAGAGGCAGAAAGGTGAAAATGAAAAGAGATGAGTAGATGGAAAAACATTTTTAGGTAGAATTGGCAGAACTGGGAGTGGAGTATCAAGGAGAGACAGTGACTCCTAGCTTTCTAGTTTGTGCAACTGGATGGATGGCATATCATTCACTTACATAGGGAATATGTGGAGAGAACTGATGAGATGGGAGGGGATGATTCCAAGTTTCAATTAGGATCTGTTGATTTTGAGGTGCTTTGAGATATACCACAAGCTATATCACTTAAATATTTGTATGCATGAGCTCGAAAAACAGATCTGGATAGGAGATATAAATTTTCATATCATCATGGATGGAGAAGACAGACTTGGATGGAGATTTGAGAAACTCCAATATTTGTCTGTCTTTGCAATGGTGAAAGAGGAAAAGTGGGACTGGCCAGAGATGTATGAAGAAAACCAGAAAATGAGAGAAGGTTAGTGTTTCCAGAACGTCTAGTTAACAGTATTGATTACTGTTGAAAATTCAAGTATGATAATTATATACAGATGACTTTACCAAATATAAGTTGCTAGTGATGAGGTAGTAAACTACGACAACCTATATAAAGCTACTGGGAAGACAACACTATAAAGCTTTAAGAAGACAATAGATCAGAAAAAATTCTTTATGATCTCAGAATAGGCAAAGATCTCTTGAACAAGACATTTGTAATTGCATTAAAAATAAAATGACAATTGTAATTGCATTAATAATAAAAGATGGATGAATATGGTTACATTAAAATAAACAGCTTCTCATCCTCAAAATAGACTATAGCATTTAAGAAGCAAAGCACAGAATGGAAGAAGATATTTTTCATGTTTAAAAATGACAAAGACTCTATATTCAGACTCTATGAACAACTAAAAAAAGAAAAGAAAAAAGAAAAAGAAAGAAAAGAAAAAAGATAGGCAATCCAGTAGAAAATGGGCAAAAGACCTAAACAGATGCTTGGTAAAAGAGGAGATCCAAACAGCCAATCAATATACGAAAAAGTGCTCACTGCACTCCAGCCTCAGTGACAGAGCGAAACTCTGTCTCAAAACAAAACAAAACAAAACAAAAGTGCTCAACTTCCCTAGTAATTAAGCATATGCAAATTAAAACTACATTCCTCTCCGACTTACCAGGTTGCACCCTCCCACTCCACAATAATGAAAAGTTTGAGAACATCAAGTGCTAGCAAAGATAAATTCTGAGAAGCTGCTGGTGGGAAAACACATTACGAACAAATTTTGAAACAGTTTGGCATCATAAAAGTAAAGGCACATAAACTTTTGACCGGATATTCCATTTCCATGCATAGAACCCTCGAAAAAAATATCATCATATATGTACCAGAATTCCTGCACACAAAAAAATGTTCTTTGAAGCATTGTTAACATATTCCCAGACCAGAAACAACTGAAGTGTCCTTTGACAGTAGAATGGATGATCTGTGATCTTTCATGTAATGAAGAATCATACAGTAATAAAAAAAATGGATGACCTTAAGTTTACATGTAATCATGTAAATGAATCCCATAATGTTGCCTTAAAGAAGCAAGATGCAAAAACAAACCACACACACACACACACACACACACACGGTAATTCTAACTATATGGTTAAAAAATGGGTAAATGGCTGAGCACAGTGGCTCATGCCTATAATTCTAGCACTTTGAGAAGCCAAGGTGGGAGAATCACTTGAGCCCACAAGTTTGAGACCAGCCTGGGCAGTATAGTGAGACCCCATCTCTAAAAAAAAAACTTTAAAAAATTTTAATGGGTAAAATTAAAGTATATTGCTTAGAAATATGTACACCTAAAGGCTAAAATATAAAAAAGCAAGAATGGGTTATTACAAAAGTCAGAATAATATTTACCTCTTTGTGAGAGGAAGGGGACTATAACTGGGGAGGAGGTGGGGGGAGTTTTGGAGGAATGACGCTATTCTACTTTTTGACCAGAGTAGTGGTTATAACGGATGTAAGGTTATAAAGAATTGCTTTCTAATTATTCTGTAAGCTATATATGTTTTATGTTCTTTCTGTTTGAAAATTATCTCACTATAAAAAAGTAAAAAAAAAAGACTTCTAAAATTGTATTACTTAATCTTGAATAATATTGCTATTTTTGCCACTGATGCTTTTCAGCAGAAATTGAGTAAATCAATGTGATAAATGAGGCTAGTAAAATATGACCACACATGATGTGAGGCTAGTAAAATATAGCCACACATGATGCTTCATTTTGCTGCTAAAAATTCCCTATATTTGTGGAATCAGATAAATATTTAATTTTTTTTGTTAATTTCTAGGTCGGCTCATTACAAGCATGCTTTCTTGCAAAGAGGAATTTCCAGATTGATGTATATGAAGCTAGGGAAGGTACGTCCATAGTGAAAAATGCAGGATGAAGGCTTGGCATGGTGGCTCCTGGCACTGTGGGAGGCCAGGGCAGGTGGATCGCTTGAGGCCAGGAGTTTCAGACCAGCCTGGGCAACATGGTAAAACTCCATCTCTACAAAAAATACAATAATTAGCTTGGTGTGGTGGTGTGTGGTAGGATTGCTTGAACCCAGGAGGCGGAGGTTGCAATGAGGCAAGATTGCGCCACTGTGCTCCAGCGTGGCGGAAGGAAGGAAGGAAGGAAGGAAGGAAGGAGGGAAGGAAGGAAGGAAGGAAAAAAGAAAGAGAAAGAAAGAAGGAAGGAAGGAAGGAAGGAAGGAAGGAAGGAAGGAAGGAAGGAAGGAAGGAAGAGAAGGAAGGAAGGAAAGGAGGAAGGAAGGAAGGAAGGAAGGAAGGAAGGAAGGAAGGAAGGAAGGAAGGAAGGGAAAGAATGGAAGGAGGGAAGGAAGGAGGGAAGGAAGGAAGGAAGGAAGGAAGGAAGGAAGGAAGGAAGGAAGGAAGGGAGAGAAAGAATTAATTGCAGGATGTGGTTCTAATTCTTTGACTTATTTTTCTTTAGATTTTCTGAACTTAAAAAGTTTCTTTAATAAAACAATTTTTTTAGAAAAACTAGTTTTTTTAAAAAAAAAACACCAACTATCTAAATTTAATATAAATTTACTGCTGTTAGCATTTTCTTTAGAAGAATTAAGAAGGTCTTTAATTTGGTTCTGAATGAACCAATTGTTCAGGTGCGGTAATTTTGCTTATCCTGGACTAGGATATAAAGAGTGTATAACATGGAGTCTGCTTCCAATGTCTCAGATCCTCGAGTGGCTGACTTCACACGTGGAAGAAGCATTAACTTAGCCCTTTCTCATAGAGGACGACAAGCCTTGAAAGCTGTTGGCCTGGAAGATCAGGTACTTAATGTATCTTTCTTATAGAAGATAATACCTGGTATTTTTCAACAATTGCGTGGATTTGATTTCATCCTGGCTTAAAAAGTACCATTTAATACCAAGAATCTCTGCATGAAAACTCATTCTACTAAAGCTTTTAATATTTGAAATTTGGCAAGAGGGTGAACATTGGACACTTGAAGCACCCGAGGGGGCCCCTGCAACCGGATGATTGCTTCCGATACTGGGTTCTCAACAGGATGGTGCATCAATGCCTGTAGAAAGTGAGAGTCAAGATGGCATCCAGGATAAGAGGAGCCAAATTCCTTTTTTTTCCCAATTGCACAGGCCCATAATCTCTTATCCACAATTTTACACTCCAAAAAACTCTGAAAACAGAAAGCTTCTCGTCACTCATTGAGTAGCAAAACCTGACCTGACATGAGACTCTTTGTAGTCTTTTAAAAATCTCATTTAGCATAAATATGTTTTGCTACAGAAATTTTGTGTTTGATTATGGGATGGGTTTATGTGATATCAGCATATGGGTACTACATTACTTTTTAAAATTGAAAAATTCTGAATTCTGAAACCATGAAGCCCCATGGGTTTGGATAAAGAATGGTGGGCCTATAGCAGATTTTCATCATATGAGCTTAATGCTATAGACCTTTTCACTGTCTACGTGTAGCTTGGTAATATAAACAGATGTGATATATGTATTTTTCTTGATACTACTTTCAGTGACAATGTGTCTTTGAGCTGATAATACAAGTAAATATGAGTGTTATTTGCATTCCTATTATTTTCTCCCAGATAGCAGCAGCCATGTGTAAGAAAACACTTTGCATTGAATGTTAGGAGCCCTGGGTTTTACTCCTTATAATCTCCCTTTTTGTCATGATGGGAAAATCACTTAACCTCTGTAACAACAAATCACTTTCCTCAATCTGTGATATTTGATTTAGATCAGATAAATTTTAAGCCAGTTCTAAGATCTAAGATTAAAAAAAAAACTAAAAGCTTCATGATCACCATTTTCATTGAAGGAGTTTCTACCACGTTGGGCTTCTATGGCCTTTCACAATTTTTAAAATGTCTTGGAGAATACTTGAAATTACATTTAAAAATCAACTTCTATCTTTCTCGCATAATGCCATGTTACTGTCAGTGAACTCAATATTTCTGGTTTCATTTCAGATTGTATCCCAAGGTATTCCCATGAGAGCAAGAATGATCCACTCTCTTTCAGGAAAAAAGTCTGCAGTTCCCTATGGGACAAAGTCTCAGGTAGGTTTACCCCAGAGATCATTGTTCGTGCACTGATTATAAGGAAGTCAACGTCTGGAACTTGCCTCTTGCTTGATGGCCCCTCTCTCTCCAGTCCTATCTCTTACATTGCTTGGCTTAGTCTAGACCCCAGGAATACAATACTAGTTAGCAAGTTTATTCAGAGGAGATGCTCAAAACAAGCCCCAGATCAGAATAAACATTCAAAAAGAATTAGCTGTTACTGTTCTTATTGTGCCGTTTCTTGCCTTTGTGCTGCCCTGCTACCTGGGACACCCTTTCCCTCTTTTCTCCTTTTCAATTAGATGGAGAAGATGACTATCTTATTTGTCGTCAAACATAATGTACAAGAACAATCTAGAAGCTTTCATGATGTTGTTGCCCTTCCCTAACTCACCCTCTTTCTCAAAATTGGGCTTATAATAGAATATATAGAATGATCCAGAAATGCTTTCGGTACTACACGATTTCTGAAACAACAGAGGCCAGATGAAGATGGAGAGTTTATGAAAGCAGACTTATTATCCTGCTGTGTGCTTTCCTTATCTTTCACACAGTAACACACAGAAGAGGGGGAAATCTGTATTTCATCTAATTAGACCTTCTGATTCTGTTCTTGAGAGATAATGAATGCACCAAACATCCATCGACAAGAGAAAAACTCCAACTTGCTTTATTTTTATCCAGCTATGCCTCCTTTTATGAAGTGCAGAGTCTGAGTGAGATTCATATTCTTCTAAGTCTCCGACCCTCAGCAGAGCTCTCATTGAAAGTAGACCTGTGCTTCTCAAACTCACCTGGGATCCTGTTAAAATGCAGAGTCTGACTCATTAGGACTGGGGTGGAGGCGGAGGTTCTACAATTCTAACCAGCTTCCGGGTGTTTATTTGTTTCACTGAGTTGAGAGTGAAATCAACGCAATCCTCTCACTGTTCACTTGTATTAACAAGGAACGTCCGGAGGAAGGCCAAGTCACCATAGCAGTCCCCGCTTCAGAGACTGAACCGGTAATGTATCCATAGATAAGATACGGTTCAGGTATCAGAAAAGCTAAATGAGGAGAGGGACTTGGACCTGACACCATCACCCCCACCACCGTGTGTGTGTGTGTGTGTGTGTGTGTGTGTGTGTGTGTGTGTGTGTGTGTGAGCGAGAGAGACAGTGTGCATACATTCCCCAAGAGAGTGAACGTGTTGGTGTGAGTTCCCATTTTGCGGCCTTCAATGCATTACAAGGAGGAAACGGCCCCTCCCGCATCATTCCTGCTACTTCTCAATTCTTAAGAATTGAGTTTATGCAAAATTTACAGGGGCCCCACATACTTCAGTTTTTCTTTATCGTCACTTTTATATCTCAGTCAAATATGGCGGCCTCCTTGCCCTTTAAGAACTGCATAAAATTGCTTTACCTGGTCAGTTCCACCGCCCGTGGGAGCACAACGCCATTCCCATGACTCTGGGATTTCTTCACATCCCCGGGGAGCCCACCTTCTCTTGGCCTCGCAAAAGTGTTACGATTATAGGCGTGACCGGGCGCGGTGGCTCAAGCCTGTAATCCCGGCACTTTGGGAGGCCGAGGCGGGCGGATCATAAGGTCGGAAGATCGAGACCATCTGGCCAATATGGTGAAACCCCGTCTCTACTAAAAATACAAAAAACCAGCCGGGCGAGGTGGCGGCGCCTGTAGTCCCAGCTACTCGGGAGGCTGAGGCAGGAGAATGGCGGGAACCCGGGAGGCGGAGCTTGCAGTGAGCCGAGATCGAGCCACTGCACTCCAGCCTGGGCGACAGAGCGAGTCTCTGTTTCAACAAAAAAAAGAAAAAAGAAAGAAAGAAAGGGACACTCTGGTGTTCCTGCAGGGCTGACAAGTCTCTCAGTTCCCAGTTGACTGAGGTGGAAAGAAAATATCTTCCCCATGTAAATTAATCTTCATAATTTGGGCCAAGCACGGTGGCTGACACCTGTAATCCCAGAACTTTGGGAGGCCAAGGTAGATGGATTGTTTGAGCCCAGGAGTTCAAAACCAGCCTGGGCAACATGGCAAGACCCTGTATCTACATAAAAAATTTAAAAATTAGCCGGGCATGGTGGTGGGCACCTGTAGTCCCAGCTACTTGGGAGACTAAGGTGGGAAGATCGCTTGAGCCCGGGAGGTTGAGGCTGCAGTAAGCCATGATCAAGCCACCACACTCCAGCCTGGGCAACAGCAAGACCCTGTCTCAAAAATTAAAAAAAAAAAAAAATTAAAAATTAAAAAACCTTTATAATTTGAATGTTTCCTAACATAATTTAAATGACAAGTTTGATTTCTGTCGAAATACAGTCTATTAATAACTTAGCTTTGAGGAAGAGAATGAAGATGTTTCTGTTCATTTTAAATTATACAAAGACAGGAATTTCTTCTTCAGTCATTACCACTGACCAAGTTATTTTTACACTAAGTATAGATTTAGCTGTTAATGTATACTTCTATTTTTGGATGAGGTGAAGATTCATAAATTAGTATATATGTGTTAAAAATATTTGTTATGTCCCATAATTTGGGAAATTATATGCTTTAAAATTTTAAAGAATAGATTCACCATGAATTACCAGCTTGCATTATGACTTTAATGGGCCCCAAGTGGCACTTTGGCCTCCATGGGCTCCTTTTCTAGAAAAATAATAAATATTAAAAATTAGATTTTATGGGTTCATTGGTATAAAGATTAATAAAATCCATGCTGGATTTATTATTACATATTTGTTATTATATAATACTTAACATTTTTCTTTTTTTCCTTTTCTTTCTTTCTTTATTCCTTTCTTTTTTTTTTTTTTTTTTTGAGATAGAGTCTCACTCTGTCATCCAGGCTGAAGTGCAGTGGCACGATCTTGGCTCACCGCAACTTCTGCCTCTCGGGTTCAAGCAGTTCTTCTGCCTCAGCTTCCTGTGACTACAGGCACGTGCCACCACGCCCAGCTAATTTTTGTATTTTTAGTAGGGACGGGGTTTTGCCATGTTGGCCAGGTTGGTCTTAAACTCCTGACCTCAATTGATCGGCCAGGTTGGTCTTAAACTCCTGACCTCAATTGATCGGCCTGCCTCAGCCTCCCAAAGTGCTGGGATTACAGGGATGAGCCACCATGCCCGGCCACTTTTTTCCTTCTGATTTAAAAATAAACTAAAATCAAAACATTTTTATAATACTTTTAAGAGTCCTTAAAAATGTTTTGATTTAGTTTATTTTTAAATCAGTAGGAAAAAAGTGGCCTGGTGATGTGGCTCATCCCTGTAATCCCAGCACTTTGGGTGGCCATGGTCGGTGGATCACCTGAGGTTAGGAGTTCGAGACCAGGCTGGCCAACATGGCAAAACCCCATTTCTACTAAAAATAAAAAAAAAAAAAATTGGCTGGCTGTGGTGGCGGGCACCTGTAATCCCAGCTACTTGGGAAGCTGAGGCAGGAGAATCGCTTGAACCCGGAAGGTGGAGGTTGCAGTGAGCTGAGATCTCTCCATTGCACTCCAACGTGGGCAACAGCACAAGACTCTGTTTCAAAAAAAAAAAAGTATTGTAGGCCCATAGGCACTGTGCCTACCTTGCCTCAGGGGAGGGTCAGCTTTGCTGAATTGTCCTATAAAGTTAGAAACAACCAACACATGTTCCATGCAAGGACTGGTCCTATTCCTATCAACCTTCATCCCTACCACAACCAACATACACACACACACACACCCCTTTTACATTGAAATGAAAGCCTTCAAAGTTGTCTCTTCAGGAAATAACACTTTGATTCTAGTGATACTGTCATGACTGAAGTTTTTCTAAGAGCTAAATTTGGAGACCTAAGCTGAAAATATTACATTTATGATTTGTTTTTGATATAGAACTCTCTTGATGAAAATTATATTTTAGCTACCAGAGAAGGATTTGATTTTTAAAGTATTAAACTTTGAAAAAGCCTAAGTGTAAACTTGGATATTGTATTATATGTGTTTGGCTAAAGCGTTCTTTTTTAAACAAAAAAAAAAAAGGTCATTTAGCGAAATGGTTACAAAATTAAGCTTGCAACCCTCTGCTAAATAATAAATATGTTTTATTGCTGAGTGAATAACTTAGAATTATATTTGTCCATTCACCAGAAACAAACAGTATCTACCCTACTTTTCTTGCAGTATATCCTTTCTGTAAGCAGAGAAAATCTAAACAAGGATCTATTGACTGGTAAGTCTAATGCTTTCATTTACCAGTTGTCATTTTGAGTAAAGCACATGACACTAATCTTGTCATATGATTTACTGGATTTGTTTGCTGCTCCTTTCCATGGGTTATGAAGAGCAAGACTATGTATGTTACAAAGTCCTTCTTGAAGTTAGGTATGATAGCTCATGCCTGTAATCCCAGCACTCTGAGAGGGTGAGGCCAGGATCGCTTGAGCCCAGGAATTTGAGACCAGCCTGGGCAACATGGAGAGACCCTATCTCTACGAAGAATGAAAAATTAGCTGGGTGTGGAAGCGTGTACCTATAGTCCCGGCTACTCAAGAGCCTGAGGTGGAAGGATCACTTGAGCCAGGGAGGTCGAGGCTACAGTGAGATGTGAGTGATGCGATTGTACCACTGCACTCCACCCTGGGCAACAGAGGGAGACCCTGTCTCAAAAAAAGAAATAAATAAACGAAGTCCTTCTTGAAAATATCAATTGCCTAAAGTTTTTAGAGAAGAGGTCTTGCTGTCACCCAGAGTGGTGTGCAGTGGTGCAATCATGGCTCACTGCAACTTCGAACTCCTGTGCTCAAGCTATCTTCCCACCTTGGCCACCCGAGAAGCTGGGACTACAGCACATGCTACCACATACGACTAATTTTTAAATTTGTTTTGAAGGTAGAGTCTTTCTATGTTGTCCAGGTTGGTCTTGAACTCCTGACTCAAGTGATTCTCCCACCTCAGACTCCAGAGTAGCTGGGATTACAGGTGCTAGCACCCACTTCACTGACTATTCTCTGAACTGAAATCATTTGTTTAACATGTACTGAATCCCCATGGTCTCCTAGGCACCAAGTGAATGAATGTTCACGCTGATGAAGAACTCACACTCTAATGGAATGATAGATAAACTCAAACAATTCGCAAAGTGACACAATTAGATTTGCCTTTTGGGCCAGGCACGGTGGCTCACGCCTGTAATCCCAGCACTTTGGGAGGCTGAGGCAGGTGGATCACAAGGTCAGGAGTTCGAGACCAGTCTGGCCAATATGGTGAAACTCTGTCTCTATTAAAAATACAAAAATTAAAAAAAAAAAATTAGCTGAATGTGGTGGCACATGCCTGTAATCCCAGCTACGTTGGAGGCTGAGGCAGGAGAATTGCTTGAACCCAGAAGGCAGAGATTGCAGCAAGCCGAGATCACGCCATTGCACTCCAGCCTGGGTGATAGAGGGAGACTCAGTCTCAATAATAAAATAATAATAATAATAATAATAATAATAATAATAAAGATTTGCCTGTTAGAGAGATGAAAAGCCGTAGTGTGAAGACTGAGAAGGGGTTGCAATCTTCAAGGGGTTTCCATAATCCCTGGGCACAAAAGGGCCCAAGAATAAAGCTATAGTAATGTGGTTGGAAAGTAGGGTGTAGATTCATGATATTTGTAACAGAATAAATCGATAGATAGGGGATATAGAAAGTTGAGAAAGAGAAAGGTGTAAAATAGAACCCTGAAGTTTTAAATTTGTGTAACTAAAAAAGGCCTACCTATTCATGGAAAAGCCACTGGATTAAAAATTAAATTTGTAGCTTGCATAGTCAATCCAATCACACCCCATGTATCCCTTACTAAGTTTAAGCCTACATTGTAGTTGCTTTTCCTCCCCTCAGCATTTGTATTAAACAGATTTATTCCCAGCAAAGCATGCCACTTAATATTTCTACTGTCTTTTAAACTAGTCCCTCGTGATGGAGCCCAGTAGACTCTGATTTTTAAATAGAGGCTGTACATGATTTATCTTTGTTTCTCCACAATCCCCTCAATACATCTACTGAATGTAACTGAATCTAATGGGATTAAACTGGGAGGGGAGGGCTATGAGAAATTTCACTTTAGTTGATTCACTAGATATAAGAGAGAGGGTTTAGTATTATTCTTAATTGTATTTCTTTAGTTATATTTGTCAGACTGCCTTTTGGATGGGTAGATGGGTGGAGTGGAGGCAGTTTGCTAGGTATATTCAAGTTGATATCAAGAAAGCAAATGAACCAGCCAGGTGCAGTGGCTCACATCTGTAATCCCAGCACCTTGGTAGGCTGAGGAGGGACGATGGCTTGAGCCCAGGAGTATAATTGCACCACTGCATTCCAGCCCTGGGCCACAGAGCAAGTCGTCAACTCAAAAAAATCAAAACAAAACAACAACAAGAAAAACCCACAAAACAGCTGTTACAAAAAGCAGTATAGCAGACCTATGACACCGTCTTTCTAAAATCCTCTCAATTTATCAAGATAAAAATAACAGCAAACATCCATTGAGGCACCAAGCTCTATGTTAAGTGTTTTACATGCAGAGATTTGCATAACCCTTCCAACAACTCTATGAGGGGGAAATTACTTTTATTTCAGTTTCACAGATGGTGAAATGGAGGCTTAGAGAGCTTGGATCACACTGTTAATAAGTGGTAGAATCTGGATTTAAATTTGAGTCTGTTTATCCCAAAGTCCATGCTTTTAACTATTATGACTTCTGCCTCCGATATTATATATAAAACATCTGTTAATACTAAGGAACTTAAAACATGGGAAAGGTACAATCTTAGTGTACACATCAGAAGTTCCCCAAATTGTTTTTCATTAGGAATGTGCTGCATGGCACACAATTTCATAAATGCCATAAATACATCAATAAAATGAATGCTGAATCTCTTCACTCTTTGTTGGGCATATAAAGTTTGTTCTTTGTTTACAGGGCATCAAATGTGGGAGGTTTTCATTCCACATATTTAATCAATTATAAATGCTCACTTCTCCCTAACTTTACAAGCTCGCGTCTGACAACATTGTCTTTCCATGATTTCCCTACATTGGCATTTCATGCGGGATTGTTTCATGGTTCATCCGCTGTTCTGTGAGATGTTAATAATTGTTAAGCCAAAGCAAACAGACAAAGGATGTGTGGCCAAACAAGTTTGACAAATCCTGCATCAAACAAGTGTTCAGCCTTTTTTCTTACAGTACGTCTCAGGGCTTTTGTTATATTCTTGGTCTGCATTGCGGATCTTCCAGAGCAGCACAGTCCAACATGTGGCCACAAATACCAGGCACGTGTGTACTTTTCAAATTTATACTAACCGTGTTAAAAAAAAAAAAAAAAAAAAAAAGGAAGGTGGTGTTATTTTTAATAAGATACTTTAACCTAGGCCGGGCACAGTGGCTCACACCTGTAATCCCAGCACTTTGGAAGGCTTAGGTGGGTGGATCACCTGAGGCCAGGAGTTTGAGACCAGCCTGGTCAACATGGTGAAATCCCACCTCTAGTAAAAATATAAAAATTAGCTGGGTGTGTTGGTGGGCACCTGTAATCCCAGCTACTCAGGAGAATCTCTGGAATCCGGGAGGTAAGCCAGGAGAATCTCTGGAATCCGGGAGGTGGAGGGTGCAGTGAGCTGAGATTGCGCCATTGCACTCCAACCTGGGCAACAAGAGTGAAAATCTGTCTCAAAAAAATATACATATATTTTAACCTAATATATCCAAAATATTATCATTTCAATATGTAATCAATATCAGAAAGTTATTCACTGTCATTCTTTTTATATATGCTTTTTGTTCTAATTTGCCAAAATGTAATGCAGGCAACACATCTCAATTTAGGATAGCCACATTCCAAGCACTCAAATGCTACGTGTGGCTGGACACTAGGACAGCACAGCCCAAGACAGAGTATTCGGCATTACTCTTCTGTCTTTGACAACAGAACAGTTTTTTTGAGGGAGTATATCCCAGAACTAACGTTCTATAAAAAATTGTTTAGGATGTAATACTATACACTTATGTAAAACATAAACATAATTTTGTTAAAAGTTTATGTCACCAACACATGTTATGTTTCTAAAATATATCCTTGGCATATCAGGTCAACTCTGATTACTTCAAAGTTATTTGACAAACTACTTATACATAGATGAATTTCTTTGGTTTAGGGTCTGTCAGATTTTGCAAGAAAGTTAAAATCTTCAAACCCCAAATCAAACTGAAACAAAACAGAGTAAAATAAGACAAGATTGAGATGAAGAGGGGAGATAAGTACAGGCAGGAATAGAACTCCTGCCTTATTTTCCCCATTTTTTTTCAAATTCAACATTCTTTTTATGTACTTTTTTGACATACAAAAAACTGTACGTAATTAATGTATACAGCTTGATGAGCTTGGTCTTTAATTTTTTCACTTTGTGTGACCTCAAGCATTTGACCTTTACTTCCAGAATCTTGGTTACTCCCTTTTTAAGATGAAGGATTTTGAACTAAATCATCTCTGAGGTCTAGTCCAGCTCTGACACCTGTATTCTGATTTGTGCCTTTAAGAACAGTAAATAGGCTATATTTATAGATGAATACATGAGCATTAATAGGGACAAAATCATATTTTCCTGTTGTAACAAGGACATAATTAATAGTTCATAAACTGAAATTCACTCAATTCTCTAGAGTGCTAGCAGGCAAAACAGAAAATTCTGAAAATAATTTGTTTCAGTTTATTGAGAGGTTTCAAAGCTTCTTACTCATTTTCCCCCTAACTATTCCAGTGTTTGATTTCAAAGAGATTTAAAGTCAACAATCTCTATTTGTGACAACTTCAATCGGAATTCCGGAAAACTAGCTAAAAAGAGATATAGAGACATGCAGAATATGAGGAAAGGAGCTTGGCTGAATATTTCCAATCACAGCAAAACCTTAGATTAGAGGCGATGTCCGAAATATGAGATGCTTGCTTCTTTCCCAGGGTGCTAATAATTACAGCAATGCAAGAGTTTGCACAGTGGAATCAGTTGGATGTTTCCTTTTTGAGATGAGAATAATTGGTTTTTATTCATCTGTTTTACTAGCAAATTATACTGAAATAGTTACCAAACAGTTGTCAAATTCCATTTAAGTGAACTTATTTTAACATTGTTATGAATAAAATTCTCTACCATACTGTTCCCAGAAAACAATTAATATTTCAGTTTCATTAAGCGAAATGAGAATTGAAATTTCATTCTGTTTGCCTCTTTCTCCATTTCCTCAGCTGCTGAGAAAAACCCCGGTGTGAAAATGCACTTTAACCACAAGCTGTTGAAATGTAATCCAGAGGAAGGAATGATCACAGTGCTTGGGTAACTATGGGTCAGGTTTTGGACTTCAGAGGTGAAAGCTGGGAGTGGAGAATTGTATCCATAAACTTTGTTCTTTGGCTCTTTTGAAAGAGTTAAAAGATTATTGAAAGGATCATCCAAATAGTTTCTAGATTCAAGGAATTTTAGATTGAAAATAGGCCCTGATCCATCTGAATACCAATGCCAATAATTCTTAATTCTCATACTCGCTCACCTTCCTACTGTACTGTATTCCACACTGGTGACTCTAATGTGCTTCAGACTCTCTCCTCTCTCACAAATACGTGACCCTCCACTGCTGTCCTGTTCTCTTTCCAGGTGCGATTTCTCTGCCTTTCCTCGGATGATTCTATTTCCTCTAAGGTTCCAAGCCTCATATCCCACTCTTGTGATATGCTATGGATCCACATGCATGGCTTCAACAACCACATCTCTAAGATGAATATTTCCAGTCCAAGCCTCTTTCTTCATTCTAAATCCTTATAGAAGCTCTAATCAATTTATGTTAATTTCCCATCACACATCCTTGCTGGAACATCTTGCCATTATCTCAAACACATCTAAAACCTTGATCACCTGCTTCTCCCAGATCACATTCCATTCCTGACTTCCCCAGAACTAATGCCCGAATAATTAGAATCATTCATGATGTGTTCTTCCCCCTGTCCTCTCCCATTAAATCTAGAACACTCCTCAGTATCTCCTACTTTCTACCAGCTTCAGAGTCTGTCTTCCTCCTTCTAGCTGCAGGACAGTACTTCTGGCTGTCATCCCTGCACATGTACTATAATATGTTTCCATCACCTCATCCCTGTTTTCTGCTCCCTTTGGCATTCTGCCTTCACTTCAAACTGCCAAGGAAGTTTTCTTAAATTGCAACTCTTCATACATCATTCCCCTAATAGAAAAGTTCAGTTTCCCTTTTGCCAGAATAATGTTTTCAAATCTTTTATCTTAACATTCAAGATTCTCTTCTTTTCCTCTTCCTTTCTCTCCCTACCTTGTATTCTTTTCTTAAGCTTTTCTTCTAATACCTCTGCTCAAGCCAAATGTACTGTTAGAAAATCCTGGTCACATCCTTGTGGTTGTACACACATTCATTTGTACACTTGGAACACTTGCCCTGTTTTCAAGATTCTCCTTCTTCATGCAAAAATCTCAAATCCTGTCACACTTCTGTGGCCTACCATGTCTTTATTAATCAGTAGGGTGTTGTGCTATTCTCATAAGCAAATGTATGACTGGGACAAGTGTTTTCATCTAAATGTTACATCTATTAACTCAAAGCTCCAAATCAAACATGTAAAAGTGAGCTTTCTAAGTTATCTGTGGAGCCACTGCTTCTCACACCCAGAGGTACATCATCATTTTCACCACTAGACATATTTTTCTTTTGGATGTTTTGTTCTGTTTTTCAGATCTGACAAAGTTCCCAAAGATGTCACTTGTGACCTTATTGTAGGATGTGATGGAGCCTATTCAACTGTCAGATCTCACCTGATGAAGAAACCTCGCTTTGATTACAGTCAGCAGTACATTCCTCATGGGTACATGGAGTTGACTATTCCACCTAAGAACGGAGATGTGAGTCCTTGCCCTTTCTCAACGCCTTCGCACAACCCTTGCACCATGAGTGCAAATGCATATTCTAGTGCAGTCGTTCTCAGCAACATGTCTTGATCCATTTTGAGGCCTATCACAAGAACTTTGTAATTAATAATAAATTGGATGCATAGGTATCTTTTTAATAATACAATTCTCAGTCCTTTCTTTTTTGATATGCTTTCTTGAGTGAAAAAGAAAGGAGAAGGCTGGGCATAGTGGCTCAGGCCTGTAATCCTGGCAATTTGGGAGGCCAAGGTAGGAGGATGGCTTGAACCCAAGAGATCAACACCAGCCTGGGCAGCATAGGGAGACCCTGTTCTTGGTAAAAAATACAAAAATCAGCCAGGGATGGTGGCACACCCTGTGGTCCCAGCTACTTGTGAGGCTGAGATGGAAGGATTGCTTGAGCCTAGGAGGTCAAGGCTACAGTGAGTTGAGATCATGTCACTGCACTCTATCCTGAGCAACATAGCCCAATCCTGTCTTCACGGAAGGAAGGAAGGAAGGAAGGAAGGAAGGAAGGAAGGAAGGAAGGAGGGAGGGAGGGAGGGAGGGAGGGAGGAAGGGAGGAAGGGAGGGAGGAAAGGAAGGGAAGGAAGGAAAAGGGAAGGGAAGGGGAAGGGGAAGGGGAAGGGGAAGAGGAGGGGGAAGGGGAAGGGGAAGGGAGAAGTTACAACCCTCCTACTGGAAACACATAAAGGATTTGAATAATATCATTTGTCTATGTTCTCTTGGGAGAAAAAAACAGGTTGATGATGAATCCTTCAGTATACTGACAATCCAGGGTTCTTATAACCATGATTAAATCAAATAATAGTTATTAGATAAAATGACTAGAAAATGGTTGCAAAGTGATTTCTATTGTGTTTTTCTCATTTCCTGGTTAAACCGTATGTGACCACAGGCAAATAAGTGGTATGTAATTTTTGATGTTGTCATAAGCAAGTAAGTATAGGAACTTGTTAAGGAAAAAAATGCTAACAGAAACAGTAAGGATATTGGCTTATAAGTATGGATATGCAAACAACATTAAATACTTGATTTGCATATAAAGCATACATTTTTAAGATGCTGATTTCATCTATCCTTGGAAATCCAGACAACTGTAAAACAGCTAGTCAATATGGGATAGTGTTGTTAAATACTAAATATCTGCCAGTAAAATCCATATTTTCACATTTCCTTACCTTTCTATTTCATCCTCATGGTCAAAATGCATTCGCTAATTTTTTAGTGCTTTTTGTACTGGTTTTCAGATAGCTTCAGTTCTCATGGCCTAGAATCTGTAACTCTGGATTATAGGATAACAGAATTCTGCTGAAAAATTGTTCCACACTTAAGAAGAACTGTGCTTGCTAGATTTAAGTAAGCCCTTTATTTTCTAGGTATACATAATAAATAGTAATAATTGATGGTTTTAAAAAATGTCTCCACTCTTTTAAGAACACTGTTTAGGCATAGCAATGTGACTCAGACATGGGAACATTTTGCCATGGCCCAAAAACAATCTTATGAGACTCTCTATTTTTCTTTGTCTTTTTTTTTCTTTTGTTCTTAATGTAATGCATGAAATAGGCACTTGCACTCCTCTGATGGTTGGAGTGGGGGCAAGAGATTGGGTAAATGGCTTTCTACCACTAGTATTACTGTTAAAAAGAAGTAATTGTTTTTCATATGTATTGCTGTTGCCTATTCGACTGCACTGTAAGGTCAAGAGTTATGTACGTATTCACTTCTGTGTCTGTGTGTTGGGCTTTCTTTGGGAGTCCGAGGCTAAAAAAGCAAGAAAGGCACAGTCCCTTCAGCTAAGACACAAATAACTATGATACAGTGTAAAAATGTTTGCTGCAAGACTATGCTGTTTTTTCGGTATTCTTACTATGTAAGATATACATGGAAGGTGCTCTCGAAACATCTGTAGAAAAATAATACAAATTTGAAATAATTGGAAAATTGTTTGCATATTTCCATGTATATAATACCCCTGGGAACCTTCAAAAATTTGGGTCACTTGGGTCTTTGGGTCAATTGATCTACCCAAGCAATTAATACTTATTCAGGCTGTTATTGTATTAATAGTAATTACAGAGGACTTACTAAAGAGATAAGACTCTTCTCTATTATTTATGTGATAGGAAACAAACGATAAGAAGCTTGTTTCTAAAATTTTGGTTTGGCTCATGAAATTTAAATGTAAGACTTTTCTGTCCAGTATAGATAAGTTCTGAAATAAGGCAAAAGATAAAGTAAAAAAAAATTATATAAATATATACATAATGTGTGTGCATACATTATACATGTGTGCATATACACACATGTACACATCTAGATATGTGTATGTATGTGTGCTTATATACCAGGTATAATTATACCAGGTGTGATTCAAGATTTGAGAACATAAGATGTTCCCTCTCTCTCTGTCTTTTTCCTTACATATACACACACACACACACACACACGCATGTATTCCGAAATTTTGAATTATACCTGGTGTCAAAAAAACCTATCTAAGGTTGAGTTTATAAAGACAGAATACAAAGTGTTTTCTAAGACAACTTCTATTTTATGTAGCAGTAGATGTGCATATCATCATATATATGGTACTGGTTTTAATTACTGTGGAAACTATTATAAAGCTGAGTCTGTTTTATAGGTTTGCTATATAATTGCACTAATCAATCATATATTCTTTTTTCTGCAGTATGCCATGGAACCTAATTATCTGCATATTTGGCCTAGAAATACCTTTATGATGATTGCACTTCCTAACATGGTAGTATAGAATTTTTTATCAACTGTAATTTTGCATCTGTAATTAATGTTGTTTATTACTTACGTTTGTACTTAGAATGTATATACCTAATTGATCTCTTCATTGTTTAATCTATTTAGTGATTGTAGCTTTGAAACTTTGGGATGACTGAGGAAAAATCTGAAGGATTTCCAGTTATTTACTTTGGAAAGGAGATTTAACTTAAATGAATGGGTAACGAGAGTTTATGTGTGGTGGTGCCTGTCATCTCCACTAAAGACAATTTAGGAAGAAATGGCCCTCCCAGAAAAGCCAAAGAGATTAGGTTGTCTATTAGGAAGCGATTCAGCCTTTAAGGTCTGTAGTACATTGGAATATGCATTATCAAAAGAGAGCATGGGGCTGGGCGCAGCAGCTCACACCTGTGTTCCCAGCACTTTGGGAGGCCAAAGCAGGAGGATTGCTTGAGCTCGGGAGTTCGAGACTGGTGTGGCCAACATAGCAAGACCTTGCCTCTATCAAAAAAAAAAAAAAAAAATTGCCAGGCATGGTGAAATGCGCATCCCCAAGTACTCAGGAGGCTGAGGTGGGAGAACTGCTTGAGCCCCGAAGGTGGAGGCTGCAGTAAGCCGTGATCATCCCATTGCACTCCAGCCTGGAAAGCAAAGCAAGACCCTGTTTCAAAAAAAAAAAAAAGAGAGCATGGCTTTTCTTTCATTAGACCCTAGAGACTTTTTTCCTAGGTAGATATCGCTGTTTCCCAGGTTGGGGTCTTTTTCTTTCTGTTGGTATCTGTCCTGGGGTCCAGGGCCTAGTAATACTATCTTAAAAGGAAGAAAAAGAGATGTCAAATCTAACCAACCTATTAGTTATTTATTTATTTATTTATTTATTTTATTTATTTTTTTTTTTTTTGAGACGGAGTCTCACGCTGTTGCCCAGGCTGGAGTGCAGTGGCGCGATCTCGGCTCACTGCAAGCTCCGCCTCCCGGGTTCATGCCATTCTCCTGCCTCAGCCTCCTGAGTAGCTGGGACTACAGGCGCCCGCCACCGCGCCCGGCTAATTTTTTGTATTTTTAGTAGAGACGGGGTTTCACAGTGGTCTCGATCTCCTGACCTTGTAATCCGCCCGCCTCGGCCTCCCAAAGTGCTGGGATTACAGGCTTGAGCCACCGCGCCCGGCCTAGTTATTTAAAGAATGTAGGTTGGGCGTGGTGGCTCATGCCTGTAATCCCAGCACTTTGGGAGGCCGAGGTGGGTGGATCACCTGAGGTCAGGAGTTCCAGACCAACCTGGCAACATGGAGAAACACCGTCTCTACTAAAAATACAAAAAATTAGCAGGGTGCGTGCCTGTAATCCCAGTTACTTGGAGGCTGAGTCAGGAGAATCGCCTGAACCCGGAAGGCGGAGCTTGCAGTGAGCTGAGATCACCCCACTGTAATCTGGGCGACAGAGCAAGATGCTATCTCAGAAAAAAAAAAAAAAAAAAAAAAAAAAAAGAGTGTAGTATTTGCTGTGTGAAAATGGAGAGTTTACAATATAGAAATTGTCCTAATAATCAAAGAAGCTGGAGAGCACCCCTGGGACTTGGCAGAGCTTTTCTTTGGGAGCAGTGGAACAAAGTGACAGTGCCTTTCCTGTCTGCTTGGACATTCCTTCCAAAAGCTCCCTCGTCACAGCAAGAAGTCCTGTGATTTCGGGATCCACCTACAGTGTCAGCATCACTTGGCCTCTATCCCCTTTCACTCTGTTTCTCTTCTTCTCACAGAGCAAATCATTCACATGTACTCTGTTCATGCCCTTTGATGAGTTTGATAAACTTCTAACCAGTAATGATGTGATAGATTTCTTCCAGAAATACTTTCCGGATGCCATCCCTCTAATTGGAGAGTAAGTTGCAAGATGTGCCTTTTGCTGCACTTGTTTGAATTATTCCAAATTCAAATAAAGGTTATGCACCTGATTTCAGTTTGGGTTAAACATGATGGATCATGCAGTAACCTGGACAGAAACCCATATTAGAGCAAAAGTCTAAGTGGATATTGTGCTGTGAGCAGGAATTCTGAAAAACACCCATGCCGTGGCCAGTTCTTCCAGGAAAGATGAGTCACCAATGTCCCGAGGCTTTTGTGCATCTTATGCAGGTTCCTCAGGCTCCTTAGGGCTTGATGTGCCACAGGAACTGGCTGAACTTTTTTCTACTGGTAGATACACAAATCTTTGGCCCAGCAGATACATCTGGCAGCCTCAGGTCTTGGATCCTACACCTACTAGCCACGTAAGCTTTCCCATATTCCACTCATGGTAAAAGGTTGATAAATAGTAGAACCTATCCCAAAGGGTTGTTACAAGGACTAAATGAGATCATGTCTATAAATCATTCAACACAAGGCTTGGTGCATATTAAGTTGGCTATCTAGACACCTCCAATGATGTCTTCCTGAAGGCAGCGCAATGCTACAGAGAGTATGCCTTAGTCAGTTCAGTGAGCCATAATAAAACTACCATAGACTCGGTGGCTTATAAATGACAGAAATGTATTGCTCACAGTTCTAACGGCTGAGAAGTGTAAGATCAAGGCACTAGCAGATTCGGTGTCTGGTGACGCCCCACCTCGTGGTTCATAGATGAGTCTTTTTGCTGTGTCTTCACATGCTGGAGGGGGCATGGGATCGCTCTGGGGTCCCTTTTATAAAAGCACTAATCCCATTAATAGGGGGCCACTCCCAGGACCTCATCACCACCCAAAGGCCCCATCTCCAAATACTATCACATTGGAGGTTAGGATTCCAACCTATGAATGTTAGGGGAGCATAAACATTCAGTCTATAGCAGAGCAAGATTTTAATACAACTTCCGCCCCTTACTTCCCTGAGTTTCACCTTTAAAATGGGTATCTACCATAGGGCATTTGTGAAAATTAAATGAGCTAATTATGTAAAAGGGATAACCCACTGCTGGCCCATACCGGGTCTTTTAAAAATTGCTAGTCACTTTCTTTCCTGAAGACTCATTTAGTCTCTATGGATCCCTCCTTCTCCAGCTGTGAAGAGAAATCTCTGCACACCAGAATTAGCCCTTGTGTACTTTCAAACTGGTTTCACGGCTATTTTTTGCCTTTCCAGCCAGATTTAAGATTCTTGAGGCTAGGTACTATTTGTCGACTTAGAGCTTCCTCAACACTTCTACAGATGCTTTACAAATACTAGGTTTTTTGTTTGTTTTTCATTATAAGGACCATGTTGTACAACAGATCTCTTGAACTTATTCTTCCTGTCCAACTTAAAGTTTGTACCATTTCACCAAATGATTCCCATCCCCCAAATGCTAGTTTTATTACTATTATCCATTTCCAAATACATAAAGATTCACATTAATTTCAATTTTGGTTTATTGTCTTCTAATCAAATGCACAGCAGCATTTGCTCAATTTTTTTATGGAAACCTAAAATACACTGCTGTATTTGAAAATCTCATGGCCCATGTGCATGATAATAAAGTTTTAATAACATATGATACAGAAATATTTAAATTATTCAAATGCAGCCAAACTCTTATTTTTAATGTGATGAACGTTGTTGCAGACCAAGAAGGTAATTAGAATAATGGAATTTTAGGACTGGAAGACTTCATTTTTTCCCTTTTCTGTTTTCTTGTTGGCATTCTTGTGTATTTTTCAACAAAACTTCGTGATAGTTAATTTAGTAAATCTGAAAGAATTTAGCAGGATTTAATACCTGATTTGATGTCTTTACATTTGGATTATTTTCCTTTGAAGGAAACTCCTGGTGCAAGATTTCTTCCTGTTGCCTGCCCAGCCCATGATATCTGTAAAGTGCTCTTCTTTTCACTTTCAATCTCACTGTGTGCTGCTGGGGGATGCAGCTCATGCTATAGTGCCGTTTTTTGGGCAAGGAATGAATGCGGTAAGTTCTTTTTCCCTAGGTAAGTCCCTGAAATATTTCTGGGTCAGTCTCAGCTAACAAGTCTTAAATAAAAAACATGTCTAAGACTATCCCCACATAATCCCTGAAAGCACAGTCAATTCAGCAATCATACCAGCTGTGTAGCTAGATTGATCACCAACTCTAATCAGAATTTGGATTACTCAATCCAGTAATCCATAGTAGAAAAAAGCAGAAAGCATAATGCACTCATCCATTGGTATCACCAAGGGATCAGCTCCAGGACCCCGGGGATACAAAAATCCATGGATGCTCAGGTCCCTGGTGTAAAATGGTAGAGTTTTTGCATATAATCTACAGAGAATCTCCCGTATGCATTTTTACTTCTAATGTTTTTAATTTTTAATTATTATGGATATATACTAGTTTTATATATTTATGTGATACATGCAATATTTTGATTCAGGCGTACAATGTATATGACCATATCAGGGTAATTGGGGTATCTGTCACCTCAAGCATTTGTCATTTATTTGTATTAGAAACACCCCAATTCCTCTCTTTTAGTTATTTTGAAATATACAATAAATTATTGTTAACCACATTCACCCTATTATGATGCCAAATACTAGATCTTATTCATTCTATCTAACTATTTTTGTATCCATTAACTATCTCCACTTTATACTTCCACCCTACTACCATTCCCAGTCTCTGGGGAGCATCATTCTATCTCCATTAGTTTAGTTGTTTTTAGCTCCCTCATATGAGTAAAAAATAATGTGATAATTTTCTTTATGTGCCTGGTTTATTTCACTAACATCTTCCGGTTCCATCCATGTTGTTGCAAATGATGGTATTTCATTCTTTTTTTTATAGCTGAATAATATTCCCTTGTGAATACATACTACATTTTCTTTATCCATTCATTCATTGATGGACACTTAGGTTGATTCCATATCTTTGCTATTGTGAATAGTGCTGCAATAAACATGGGAGTGCAGATATCTCTTTATCTTACTGATGCTCTTTCTTTTTGGATATTTACCCAGCAGTGGGATTGCTGCCATATATGGTAGTTTTATCTTTAGTTTGTTGAGGAACCTCCATGCTGTTCTCCATAGTGGTTGTACTAATTTATATTCCCACCAAATGAGAGTTCTCGTTTGTCCACATTTTCACCAGCATTTGTTGTCACTTGTCTTTCAGATCAAAACCATTATAACAGAAGTGAGATAATATTTCATTGTAGATTTGATTTGCATTTCACTGATAATTAGTGAAGTTTAGCAATTTTTCATATACCCACTGGCCATTTATATGTCTTCTTTTGAGAAATGCCTACTCAAATATTATGCCCATTTTTAAATTGGATTATTCATTATTTTCTGACTGAGTTATTTGAGCTTCTTATATATTCTGATTATTAATCCCTTGTTGGATGGGTAGTTTGCAAATATTTTACTTTGTTCTGTGGGTTGTCTCTTTACTTTGTTGATTGTTTCTTTTGCTTTGCAGAAATATTTTTTAGCTTGATATGATCCCATTCGTCCTATTTATTTCTGATTTCTCTATTCTGTTCCAAAGGTCTATGTGTCTGTTTTATTCTTTGGCTGCCTGTGTTTTTGAGATCTTACTTAGAAAATCTTTGCCCAGACCACTGTCTCGGACTGTTTCTTCAATGTTTTCCTCTATTAGTTTCACAGTTTCCAGTCTTAGATTTGTCTTTAATCCACTTTCATTTTATTTTTGTATATGGTGAAAGATAGGGGTCTAGTTTCATTCTTCTGCATGTGGTTATCTAGTTTTCTCAGCACCATTTATTGAAGAGACTGACTTTTCCCCAATGTATGTTCTTGGCACCTTTGCTAAAATTGAATGTGGATATATTACTGGGTTCTCTATTCTGTTCCACTGGTCAATGTGTCTGTCTTTATGCCAATACCATGATGTTTTGGTTACTTTAGTATTGTAGCATAATTTGAAATCAGGTAATGTGATGCCTCCAGTTTTGTTCTTTTTGCTCAGGATGGCTTTGGATATTCTGTGTCTTTTGTGATTTCATATAAATTTTAGGATTATACTTTCTATTTCTGTGAAGAATGACATTGCTATTTTTATAGGTATTGCATTAAGTCTGTAGATTGCCTTGGGTAATATGGACATTTTAACAATATTGATCCTTCCAATCCATGAGCGTGGAATATCTTTCCATTTTTTTGTGTCCTCTTCAATTTCTTTCATCAATGTTTTATAGTTCTCATTGTAGAGATCTTTCACTTCCCTGGTTAATTCCTGGGTATCTTATTTTATTTGTAACTATTGTAAATGGGATTACCTTGTTGGTTTCTTTTTCAGATTGTTTGCTCTTGGCATATAGAATTGCTATTTATTTTTGTATGTTGATTTTGTATCCTGTAACTTTACTAAATTTGTTTATCAGTTCTAATAGTGTTTTTGGTGGAGTCTTTAGGTTTTTGTAAACATAAGGTCATATTTTCTGCAAACTAGGATAATTTGACTTCTTCTTTTCCAATTTGGATGTTCCTTATTTCTTTCTCTTGTCTAAATGCTCTGGCTAGGACTTTCAGTACTACGTTGCATAAAAATGGTGAAAATGGTCATCCTTGTCTTGTTCCATATTTTAGAGGAAAGGAAAGATTTTCTGTTTTTCCTCATTTTGTATGATACTAGCTGTGGGGTTGTCATATACAGCTTTTATCATGTTGAAATATATTCCTTCTATACCCAGTTTTTTGAGAATTTTTATCCTGAAGGGATGTTGAATTCTACAGAATGCATTTTCAGCATCAATTGAAATGATCATATGGTTTTTGTCTTTTGCACTGTTTTGATTTTGCACTGATGTTCTTCAGACATGTTGGTTGGTAGTTTTCTTTCTTTGTTATGTCCTTTCCAGGTTTTGGTATCGGGGTGATACTGACTTCATAGAATGAGTTAGGGAGAATTCCCTCTGTCTCAATCTTTTGGAATAGTTTCGGTAGGATTGGTGCCAACTCTTTGAATATCTGGTAAAATGCAACTGGGAGTCCTTCTGGGCTTTTATTTTTTGTTGACAAGTGTTTTGATTACTGATTCAATCTCACTGCTAGTTATTGGTCCTTTCAGGGTTTCTATTTCTTCCTTATTTAATCTAGAAGTTTTGTACATGTCCAGAAATTTAGCCTTTTTCTCTAGGTTTTCTAGTATGTGTGCAAAAAGGTGTTCCTAGTAGTCTCAAAAGATCTTTTGTATTTTTGTGGTGTCCGTTGTAACGTCTCCAGTTTCATTTCTAATTGAGCTTGTTTGAATCTTCTCTTATACCTTCTTGGTTAAACTAGCTAATGTTCTATTGATTTTGAGCCTTTTTTCAAACAGTCAACTTTTTGTCTTGTTGATCTTTTGTATTTTTTTGTTTCAAATTCATTTGGTTCTCCTCTGATCTTTGTTATTTCTTTTCTTCTGCTGACTTTGGGTTTAGTTTGTTCTTGTTTTTCTAGTTCCTTGAGGTGTGACATAATGATGTCAATTTGTGATTTTTTGAACTTTTTTATGTAGGCATTTAATGCTATAAACTTTCCTCTTAGCATTGTTTTTGCTGTAACCCAGAGGTTTTGGTATGTTGTGTCACTATTATCATTCATTTCGAAGGATTTTTAAATTTCCATCTTGATTTCATTGTTAACCTCAAAATCATTCAGGAGAAGATTGTTTAATTTCCATGTATTTGTATAGTTTAGAGATTTCCTTTTGGAATTAATCTTGAGTTTAATTTTCCACTGTGGGCTGAGAAGATAACTGGATATGATTTTGATTTTTAAAAATTTACTGATACTTGTTTAATGACCTATCATATGGTTTATCTTGAAGAATGTTCCATGTGCTGATGAGAAGAACGTACATTCTGCAGTTCTTGGATAGAATTTTCTGTAAATATTTGTTAGATCTATATTTTCAAGAGTGTGGTTTAATCCATTGACAGCACTTAGACAGATCATTGAGACTTCTGTCTCAATGTAGTTTTAAAGTCCCCACTATTACTGTGTTAATTTCTATCTAATTTCTTAGATTGGGTAGTAATTGTTTTATAAATTTAGGAGCTCCAGTGTTAGGTGTATATAAATTCAGGATTGTAATATCTACTTGTGGGATCAATCCTTTTATCATTATGTAATGGCCTTCTTTGTCTTTTTTTTTTAACTGTTGTTTTAAAGTCTGTTTTATCTGATATAATAGCTACTCCTCCTTGCTTTCAGTTTCTATTTGCATGGAATATCTTTTTACACCCCTCTACCTTGAGTTTGTATGAATCCTTATGTGTTAGGTGAGTCTCTTGAAGACATTAGACACTTGGTTTCTTATGTTTTTATCCATTCTTACAATCTGTATTTTTTAAGAGGAGCATTTAGAGCATTTATGTTCAGCATTAGTATTGAGATGTGAGGTGCTGTTTCAGTCATCATGTTAATTGTTACCTAGATACTTTGTTTTCTTCATTGTGTTATGTTTTATAGGCTCTGTGAGTTTTATACTTTCAAGAGTTTCTATACTGGTGCATATCAACCTTTTGTTTCAAGATTTAGAGCTCCTTTTAGCATTTCTTGTATGGCTCATTAGGTAGTAAAAGACTCCTTCAGCATTTGTCTGAAAATGACTTTATCTCTCCTTCGTTTATGAAACTAAGTTTTGCTGGATATAAAATTCTTGGGTGACAGTTATTCTGTTTAAGGAGGCTGAAGGCAGGACCCCAATCCTTGCTGACTCGTAAGATTTCTGCTGAGAAGTCTGCTGTTAGTTTTCCTTTAAAAGTTACCTGTTGCTTTTGCCTCACTGCTCTTAGAATTATTTCCTTCATGTTGACTTTAGATAAGTTGATAACTATACGCCTTGGGAATGTTCTTTTTGTAATGAGTCTCCCAGGACTTCTTTGAGCTTCTTGGATTTGCATATCTCAATCTGTAGCAGGGTCAGAAAAGTATTTCCTCAAATTAGTTTCCAAACTTTTTACTTTCTCTTCTCCCTCAAGAATATCAATTATTCTCAGATTTGGCCATTTTACATAATCCCATATTTCTTTGAGGCTTTGTTCATTTCTTTTGATTATATTTTCTTTATTTTTGTTTGATTGGGTTAATCCAAAAGCCTTGTCTTTGGGCTCTGAAATTCTTTCTTCTACTTTGTCTAGTCTATTGTTAAAATGCTCCACTGCCTTTTGTAATTCTTTAAGTGTGTCTTCCATTTCTAGAAGTTCTGATTGGTTTTTCTGTAAAATATCTATCTCTTTAGAAAATTTTTCATTCATATTTTGAATGTTTTAAATTTCTTCATGTTGTGTTTGACCTTTCTCTGGCATCTTCTTGAGTAACTTAATAATGTTTTGACATCTTTATCTGGTATTTCAAAGATTTCATCTTGGTGTGGATCTATTGCTGGACAGCCAGTGTGATCTTCTGGGGTTGTTATAGAACCCTGTTTTGTCATATTACTGGAATTATTTTTCTGGTTCCATCTAATTTGGGTAGACTATTTCTTCTAATTATTTTTAAATTTATTTTTGATTCAACTGTGTTTTTCTTTAATTTCCTTTTTACCCTTTAAGGATGTGATTTTAATGGTTATAGTTTATTGTAGCCTAATTCAGCTCTTGCTGTTTCAGGGTTGAAGAGTCTGTGTGAGTTCCTTGGTTATGGAGAGTCTTTGTTTGATGACTGGCTTTCTCAGATGCTGGTTGTAGTAGCAATGTCCTTGGTGTGCGTACAAGTTCACTTTCTCCTATGGGGTTGGAATGGTAGAGATATTTTGAAGCTCATCTCATTTTCCATGATGTGCACTTTTTTATTTATTTATTTTTTCCCCAATATTTTATTTACTGGGTTGAATAGTTCAGGTTTCAGGCCAGTAGAGAAGGTGTCCTGGGCAGAAACTATTTATGGCTAAAGCAGGTGGATAAATGCAATATGAAATGGTGGGCAGAGGTCCCAGCCTTGACATAGGTGGTTGGGGGAGCTCTCAGTGAAACACACTGAAGTCTTTTCAGGGGAAAGGGTGAGAGCCACCTCTCCTCCCTTTTTCCTTCTGGCCTCCCCTGCCAGGCCAGCTGGAAAGTGATCCACCTCCCAGATACATCCCTGACCCAGTGTTCTGGCTATTCAGATCAGACAGGCACCTTTTTTCACTGCAGAAATGTTGATATTCCACGTAGAGAAGAGTTGTGACTCTACCTCTTGTGCAAGCCTGAGCCTGAAGGGTGCTCCCTCATGTGGGGCTGCAGTCACCCTGAAGTGTTCCAGAATGGCTGTCTGTAGGACACCCTTACCAAACTTCCATGGGAGAAGCCCATCCCCACTGTGTTTGCAGTGGTGGATGAGGAGGAAAAGAAGTTCTCTTTTCCAAGACTCTTCATGAGCACCAGGGCTGCTTGACTATTGGGTTAGAACTGCAGACTTTTCTTGCTGAGCCCAGCACTGCAAACATGACTCTGATGAAATAAACTTCCCACCAGCAGAAAGATCTGGGACTCCAGGCCTGCTCTCCAGATTCTTTTGTCCCATTGCGTGTTTCATTGATGTGGTACACTCCTCTTTCCCCTGGGACTAGGAGTCCCTGAGAGGTAGACTACTGTGAATACTGTTGCTCCTCTAGGTCCACCCACACAGTGGGGCTGCCACACTTGAGGCCACCGTGGGGAATGTCTGCAAGGGATCCAGTAATGTGACCTGTCTTCTAGCAGTGGGTACCAGTACCAGCTCTGATGGAGGTGGCAGGAGAGTGACACAGACTCTGTGATTCCTTGGCTATAAATAGGCTTAGTGTGTTGGCTATTTCAAATGCAGGTTGTAGGAGTAATTAACTGGTCATGTAGACAGACTTAGGACTTCCTGGTTAGCCAGGGTGGTGCAGATGATGGTGTGTATTAATCCGTTTTCATGCTGCTGATAAAGATATACCCAAGATTGGGTCATTCATAAAGAAATAGAGGTTTGATGGATGCACAGTTTCATGTGGCTGGGGAGGCCTCACAATTATGGTGGAGGGTAAAAGGTACTTCTCACATGGTAGCAGACAAGAGAAGAGTGAGAGCCAAGTGGAAGGGGTTTCCCCTTATAAAACCATCAGCTCTCATGAGACTTACTACCACAAGAACTGTCTGAGGGAAACTGCCCCCATGATTCCATTATCTCCCACCAGGTCCCTCCCACAACGTGTGGGAATTACAGGAGATACAATTCAAGATGAGATTTGGGTGGGGACATAGCCAAACCATATCACGGTGATAGCTGAGGTCACACACAAATTTTCTCCTTCCTGGGTGCAGGTTATTCTACCTGCAGATGCTGTAATGGACTGTGTCAGTTGGCTTCCAGCCAGGTGGTGGTACTTGCAAAAGAGCACCAGCTGTGGTGGTGGCAGTGCGATTTCTGCTTGCCTTATGTTACCTGGGGGAGGTACTCTGGTTTCTTATGTGAGGTGCCCGTCACGTAATCAAGCTCCCAAAAGTGTCTGTGCTTTGTGTTAAGCTACCAGGGTAGGTGGAGGGGCGAAGCCTGGTCAGGGTTGTGTTGGGCAGGTCCATACAAGCAGCACAAGCAGCATTCCCTGTGGGGGCCAGGGGACAGTTCTCTGGCCACTAGGGTAATGATTCAGGGACGAGGACAACTGCCTCTGCTTCACTGAAGAGTTTGCACAGCATTTAGGGAGTAGCAGGCAGCAGTAAGCTCCACCCAGCTTCCATGCACTTGGCAAGGCAGGCCTTACTTCCACAGTGTTCTGCTAGCAACAGCTAGCTAAGTTCCAGGAAGTCTGCGCTCAGAGCTCAAAACTGTCCTAGGCCATAAGCCTTCCCCTCAGAGACAGCAACTGTGACTTTCAGGCCACTCCCCTCCCAATCCACCCACAAATCCAGGGCACCCAGCTTCTGCACTCGTGGCTGTGGTACACTTCCCATTCACGCCCTAGTTCCGGCCAAGGGAGTTCATCCCCACTTGAGATTATATCACAGATTTTAGTTGGGAACTTCTCTCAACCTGTGACTGCTGCCTGAGTTAGCTTGCAGACTTCCATGAGGTTCCCAGTGATGTAGAATCAGCAATAACCTCCCTTGGTCTGTACTGGAGACCGGGAATGTCTGCAAGTCTCTTCCAGCTGGTGCTCCTGCTTTTATATTCCCCACTGCTCACTAAATCAGTTCCAGTGCTTGGTAGGGTTAACGCCTTCCCCCATGGGCTGGATTGCCAGGTTCCCCAGTGGGGATTTATATCCTGGAGGCAGGCTCTCACCCTCTCACACTTTGAGGACTTACAATTTTTCACCTGGCTTATAGTATAGATTGCAACCTACCTCTTCTTTTAAAGGGTCTTATGGTTTCCTTCCATTTTCCTGTTAAGTTCCTGTGTTGCCTCCTGGAAAAAAGTTCACAGTGTGTATCTCTACATATTCTCTACATATATCTCTGCATATCTCTACACCACATCTTATCTTTCCAAGTGGGAGAGGCATGCTAACATTGCCTCCAATTCACTGTCTTAGGGGGAAAACTTTTTTTTTTTTTTTCCTACAACTAATTTTGGATTCAGTTTGCTCTTGCTTTTCTAGCTCTTTAGGGCACAATTGTTAGGTTGTTTATTTGAAGGTTTTCTTTTTTGATGTAGGTATTTATTGCTATGCACTTTAACTTTAGTACTGCTTTGGCTGTATCCCATAGGTTTTGGTATGTTCTGTTTCCATTTTCATTTGTTTCAAGAAATCTTTACATTCCCTCATTGGTCAATTTCTTCATTGACCCAGTGGTCAATCAGGAACATATTGTTTAATTTCCATGTGTTTGTATAATTTACAAAGTTTCTCTTGTTATTTATTTATAGTTTCATCTCATTGTGGTCAGAAAAGATACTGGATGTGATTTCAGTTTTTAAAATTTTTTTGAGATTTTTTTTGTGACCTAACATATAATCTATCTTTGAGAACGTTTCATGTGCTAAGGAAAATAAACTGTATTCTGCCTTTTTTGGATAATATGTTCTGTAAATACATATTAGGTCCATTTCTTATAGACTGTTTCTTTATTTTATGTCTTGATGATCTGTCCAAAGGTGAAACTGGGGTGTTGAGGTACCCAGCTATTATTGTATTGGGGTCTATCACTCTCTTTAGTTCTAATAATATTTGCTTTCTATATCTGGGTGCTCCTATGTTGGATGCATAGATATTTACAATTATATTCTCTTACTGAATTGAACTTTTTGTCATTATATAATGACCTCGTTTGTTTGTTTTTAGAGTTTTTGTCTTGAAATCCATTTTATCTCATATAAGTATAGCAACTCCTGCTCTTTTATGATTTCCATTTTCTTGGAATATCTTTTTCCATCCCTTTATTTTCAGTTGATGTGTGTCTTTATAGGTGATGTGAATTTCTTGTAGGCAGAGTATAGTTGAGTCTTATCTTTTTGCACATTCAACTGCTGTATGTATTTTGATTAGGGAATTTCTTCCATTTAGTTTCAGAATTATTAATGATAGGTATGGACTGACTACTGCCCTACTGTTATTTCTTTTCTGCTTGTTTTGTTGGTCCTCTTCTTCCTTCCTTCCTTCTTGTTTTTCTTTGTGTAAAAGTGATATTCTCTGGTAGTATGTTTTAAGTTTTTGCTTATTATTTTTTGTGCATTTACCATAGGTTTTTGTTTTGTGGTTACCATGAGGCTTGCAAATAACATCTTACAACCAAGTATTTTAAACTGATGACAACTTAACCCTAATTAGAAAAGAAGAAAAAAAAAAAGAAAAAAGAGAAAAGAAAAGAAAAGACAAAGAGAAAACTAAACAACTCTACACTTTAACTCCATCCCCTTGGCATTTTGAGGTTTTGTTGTCTCTATATTTATCTTTTTATACTACCTCTAAAAAGTTCTTGTAATTATTATTTTTAATAAATGTGCCTTTTGGTCTTTCTACTAAAGATACATACATACTGCAGTTACAGCGTTAAGAGTATATTGTATTTGTCTGTATACTTACTATTAACAGTGAATTAGATACCTTCAGGTGATTTTTTTTCTCATTTGTTAACATCCTTTTCTTTCATATTGAGGATCTCCCTTGCGTATTTTTTGTAAGACGGATCTGGTGTTGATGAAATCTCTCAGCATTTGTTTGTCTGTGAAAGTATTTCTCCTTCATGTCTGTAGAATAATTTTGCTGCATACAATATTCTAAATTGGAAGCTTTTATTCCTTTAGCAATTTGAATATGCCAATCCGTTCTCTTTTGTCCTATAAGGTTTCTGCTGCAAAGTCTGCTGCCAGACATATTGGAGCTCCTTTTGGTTATTTGCTTATATTCACTAGTTGCTTTCAGGATCCTTTCTTCATCCTCGACCTTTGAGAGTTTCATTAATATGTGCCTTGATGTAGCCTTATTTGGCTTGAATCTGTTTAGTGTTCTATGATCTTCTTGTACCTGGATATTCATATCTTTCTCTAGGTTTGGGAAGTTTTCATTATTATTTCTTCGAATAAACTTTCTACCATGATGTCTCTCTCTATACATATTCTCTTTAAGGCCAACAATATTAGATTTGCCCTTGTCAGTCTATTTCCTGGATCTTACATGTATGCTTAATTTTTTTTATTCTTATTGTTTCCCTCTGACTGTATTGTTATATGGACTGTCTTCCAGCTCACTAATTTTTTCTTCTGTTTGGTCAATTCTGCTATTGAGAGACTCTGATGCATTTTTCAATTGAATTTTTCAGCTCCAACATGTCTACTTGATTTTTAAAAATTATTTCAATCTCTTTGTTAAATTTATCTGATACAATTCTGAATTCCTTCTCTGTATTATCTTGACGTTTGTTGAACTTCTGCAAGACAAGTATTTTGAATTATCTCTTTGAAAGGTCATATATCTTTGTCACTCCAGGACTGGTCACTGGTGCCTTATTTAGTTCGTTTGGTAAGGCCATGTTCCTTGGATGTTCTTGATGCTTGTGGATGTTTGTTGATGTCTGGGCTTTGAAGAGTTAGGTGTCTATTTTGTCTATTTTGTCTTCACAGTCTGGGCTTGTTTGTGCCTGTCCTTCTTGAGATAGCTTTCCAGGTATTCCAAGGGGAATGAGCGTTGTGATCTAAGCTTGTGGTCACTGCAGCTGTATCAGTACTAGGAGGTGCCCTAAGCCCAGGAATGTTACAACTCTTGCCAAGTCATAGAGGCACAATGATGCGTCTAGATGAAACATTGCCCTAAAGGGAGAATTCCTTGGGTTACTAGGCAAAGTATCTCAGTCTCTTCTCTTTTGTTCCTTGAACCACAAGAAGTTTTTCTCCCCATGCTGGGCTGCCTGGAGTTGGGGGAGGAGTGACACAAGCACTCCTGTGGCCACCACAGCTGGCACTGTGCTGGGTCATACCTGAAGCTAGCACAGTACTGTGTCTTGCCTAATGCTCACGGTGACTACTGCCTGGCTACCACTGATGGTTATTCAAGGCCCAAGGGCTCGTTAGTTAGCGGGTGGTGAACCCTGCCAGGACTCAGTCATTGCCTTCAAGGAAGAAAATTCCCTTCTGGCCCAGGGTGGGACTAGAAATGCCATCCAGGAGCTAAGGCCTGGAATCAGGGACTTCAGGAATCTAGTTGGTGCTTTATTTTATTGTGGCTTAGATGGTACCTAAGCAGTAAGACAAAGACCTCTATATTTTTCTTCTCCTTTCCCCAAGTGAAGGGAGTTTTTCCCCAAGCTGCACTGCCTGGAGTTGAAGAAAAGGGTCCCATGTTCTTTAAATCATCTCTAGATTACTTATAATACCAACACCTAATACAATAGAAATGCCGTGTGTATAACCGTTATACCGTATTCAATACCTAATACAATAGAAATGCCATGTATATAACCAAATGCCATGTATATAACCGTTATACTATATTTTTATTTGTATTCTTTTTATTGTTACATTATTTTTGTTTTTATTTTTTGAATATTTCCAATCCAGACTTGATCGAATCCATATATCCAGAACTTGGGTATATGCGGCTGACCATATAGTATTCTGTTCAGTTAGAGAAAAAAATGTACCAGTAGCTCAAAATTTGGAAACTTGGCTATCAGCAATTCAAGACTTAATGTAAAAAAATTTTTTTTCTAGGTATGTATAAATATGTAACATTAGCCTCAAAGAAAGAAAATAATCCAAAATTATCTTTCTTTTATTTATTTACTTATTTTTTCTTTTTTTAATTATACTTTAAGTTCGAGGGTACATGTGCACAACGTGCAGGTTTGTTACATGTGTATACATGTGCCGTGTTGGTTCGCTGCACCCATAACTCATCATTTACATTAGATATTTCTCTTAATACTATCCCTCCCCCAGCCCCCCACACCCTGACAGGCCCTGGTGTGTTATGTTCCCCACCCTGTGTCCAAGTGTTCTCATTGTTCAATTCCCACCTATGAGTAAGAACATGCGGTGTTTGATTTTCTGACCTTGCAACTCATCATCACTGGCCATCAGAGAAATGCACATCAAAATCACAGTGAGATACCATCTCACACCAGTTAGAAAAGCGATCGTTGGGGGAAGGGGGAGGGATAGCATTAGGAGATATACCTAACGTAAATGACGAGTTAATGGGTGCAGCACACCAACATGGCACATGTATACATATGTAACAAACCTGCACATTGTGCACATGTACCCTAGAACTTAAAGTATAATAATAAAAAAAAAAACCCTAAAAAAAAAAGAAACGCGATCATTAAAAAAACAACAGGTGCTGGAAAGAATGTGGAGAAATAGGAACACTTTTACACTGTTGGTGGGACTGTAAACTAGTTCAACCATTGTGGAAGACAGTGTGGCGATTCCTCAAGGATCTCTTTCTTTTCTACTTTTTCTTTCCAAAGGAAAGGGAAACCTGAGTGACAAGGTTAAGTAAAACTATGAGCTGATTAGATGTTGAACACTACTGCCTTCATGGAAATTTTACTATTTTGGCTAGAAAAAGAATTCAGAAAAGAAATAGTGTTTAAAAGTTGAACATTCATTTCAAGGAATCCTAAACTAATTTGTGTGTGTGTGTATGTGTGTGTATATGTGTGTGTGTATGTGCTAATAGCTTCATAATCATTAATCATATATTATTTTGGTTATTGGCATATATTCCAAGTAAAAATAGCTTGTGAATCTAATCAATTATATTTTCCACAAAGCAGCGGTAAACATTTTGTTTTATAAAAACGTAAGAAGACATTAATTGTAGCACAGTGGATAAGTGCCTTGGAGGCATTAGAACACTTGGTTTTAAATCTTGGCCCCAGAATCTACTGCAAATATATTCTTGCGCAATTTACTTACCTTATCTTTACTTCCTTATCTATAAAATTGAAATTTTAGGCTGGGCGCGGTGGCTCATGCCTGTAATCCCAGCATTTTGGGAGACTGAGGCAGGTGGATCACTTGAGGTCAGAAGGTTGAGACCAGCCTGGTCAACATGGCAAAACCCCGTCTCTATTAAAAATACAAAAAAATTAGCCAGGTGTGGTGGCAGGTGCCTGTAGTCCCAACTACTTGGGAGGCTGAGGCAGGAGAATCGCTTGAACTTGGCAGGTGGAGGTTGCAGTGAGCCGAGATCGTGCTACTGCACTCCTGCCTGGGCGACAGATCAAGACTGCATTTCAAAATAAATTTTAAAAAATCAATAATTAAATTTAATTAAATTGGAATTTTAATAGTGTCTACCTCAGAGAGTTGTGAAGAGTAAATGAATTAACTTAAACAAAAGAATATAAAACTGTTATCTCAGCCCTATATGGTACCTCTCACTTCTATAGTATTGAGACTATATAATTGATTTGACAAATAAATCTGCTTGTTTCAGATGTAATCTTTATAATTGATGTGAAAAATATTTTATTTAAAAAATATCTTTAGGCCAGGCACAGTGGCTTATGCCTGTAATCCCAGCACTTTGGGAGGCCAAGATGGGCAGATCACTTGAGGTCAAGAGTTCGAGACCAGTCTGGCCAATGTGGTGAAATGCCATCTCTATAAAAATACAAAAATTAGCTGGACATGGTGGCGCATGCCTGTAATCCTGGCTACTTGGGAGGCTGAGGAAGGAGAATCATTTGAACCTAACAGGTGGAGATTGAAGTGAGCCGAGATTGTGCCACTGCACTTCGGCCTCAACAACAGAGCGAGACTCCATCTAAAATAATAATAAAAAAAGAACAGAAAAAGAACAAAAAGAAAAAAAAATCTTTATACTACCTTTAAAGCTGTAGCTTGAATTCCTAGGAAGCAGGAAACATTGTTTTCAATTCTCTATCCTCTCTGTATTTAGCATAGTACATTATTAATTTTGTGGACTTCTTAATATTGCTTTAATCTTGAGTTATAGGAACTAAATTAGTATGTAAGCAGTTTTATCCTATCATTAAATTGCTCTAAATGTGAATCTTAAAGACTTGAATAGTTTAAGTATAATTTTAAAACTTATGGTAGAGCAATATAATGATTTCTTCTTCTCAAAGAAGTAATGGAATCTATCAAAATTAAAACAGTAATGTAAAATCTTGGTCGAATTTCAAATTGCTATATCATATATATGTAAATTGGACAAAGATAACACAGTCAAGCATGAAGTCTACTTTTTTTTCTTTTTTCTTATTTCTTTTTTTTTTTTTTAGACAGGGTCTTGCTCTGTCACCCAGGCTGGAGTGCAGTGGAGCGATCTCAGCTCACTGCAACCTCCATCTCCCAGGTTCAAGTGATCCTCTCACCTTAGCCTCCCGAGTAGCTGGGACCACAGCCACACACCACCACACCCAGCTATTTTTTTGTATTTTTAGTAGATACAGGGTCTCCTCATCTTGCCCAGACTGATCTCAAACTCCTGAGCTCAAGCGATCTGCTCACCTCGGCCTCCCAAAGTACTGGGATTACAGGTGTGAGCCATCACGCCCAGGCCCAGTGGTCATTTTTAACCATAATTCAATATCATGTGACAACTCAACTGCTATGTACTAGTTGAGGATAAACAGTCTGTGAATTATCTTCACCAGTGGAAGGTCTGTTCAAAATCAGTAATAAGGGTTTTTAAAAATTATTATTTCTAGTTTCTTATTTCCCATTTGTTTTCTTGTTTCAGGGCTTTGAAGACTGCTTGGTATTTGATGAGTTAATGGATAAATTCAATAATGACCTCAGTAAGTAAGGTCAATTTCTCAACTGGACGTGGACTAGCTCTTCTGACTAATGTTGGACTTATTTCTGATCCTCAGTGATCACAGACCTCTGATGTATAACGTAAATTCTCTCCCCGGGATTACGTATTGTTCTACTAACAGTCTATGCCACCGTTCTCCCGGAGCAACAACTAGCACCCAGAAAAAGAAACATAGTTTGCTTTGAAGTTTCTATGTGGAGGTCCACAAAGTGATTCACTCAAAGATAAAAGCTCAGAGTACCCATGCTTGGCAGAGATACGCTGCTCTCTCTCCCTTGTCAGCCTAGGTAACACCCTCTGCCTGCATCTCCCAGCAGCAGTCCCAACGTTCTGGCACCAGGGATGGGTTTCATGGAAGACAATGTTTCCACAGACGGGGGCGTTGGAGGAGACGGTTCCGGGATGAAACTGTTCCAGCTCTGATCATCAGGCATTAGTCAGATTCTCATAAGGAGCGTGCAAGCTAGATGCCTGGCCTGTGCAGTTCACAACAGGGTTCACGCTCCTATGAGAAGCTAATGCCACTGCTGATCTGACAGGAGGCGGAGCTCAGGCGGGAATGCGGTCTCACCTGCCACTCACCTCCTGCTGTGCGCCCGGTTCCTAACAGGCCATGGACAGAGGGCTGGGGACATTTACCCTACAACACATCCTCAGAAACATTCTTAGAAGCTCTAGTGTTTTTTGCCCTGTCAAAGATTGCATCTAACTCTTTTTTTTTTTTTTTTTTTGAGACGGAGTTCTGCTCTTGTTACCCAGGCTGGAGTGCAATGGCGATCTCAGCTCACTGCAACCTCCGCCTCCTGGGTTCAAGCGATTCTCCTGCCTCAGCCTCCCGAGTAGCTGGGGTTACAGACATGCGCCCCCACACCCGGCTAATTTTTTGTATTTTTAATAGAGACGGGGTTTCTCCATGTTGGTCAGGTTGGTCTCCAACTCCCGACCTCAGGTGATCCTCCCGCCTCGGCCTCCCAAAGTGCAGGGATTACAGGCGTGAGCCACCATGCTGGGTCATGCATCTGATACTTTCATTTGCCTTCTGATTAAAATCGATTCAGCCAATACATTAATTTTACAGATAATGAACTTTTAAGTATTTATATGTAATTCTGGAAGTAATTTAAATTAAATGTGTCCAATTATATATATTATGTATATAGTATAAATACATAATATGCCTGATGTGCCTGGGTCTGAAGAGATTATAGCATTCCATGTCAAATTTCTTCTTTTTTTTTTTTTGGAGACGAAGTCACTCCATTGCCCAGGCTGAAGTTCAGTGGCTGCAATCTTGGCTCACTGCAACTTCTGCCTCCTGGGTTGAAGCAATTCTCCTGCCTCAGCCTCCAGATTAGCTGGGATTACAGGCATACACCACCACACCCGGCTAATTTTTGTATTTTTAGTAGAGATGAGGTTTTGTCATGTTGGCCTGGCTGGTCTCAAACTCCTGATCTCAAGCGATCCACCCACCTTGGCCTCCCAAAGTGCTGGGATTATAGGCGTGAGCCACCGTGCCTGGCATCAATTCCTTTATGATTTTTTTTTCATTATTTTTCAGTCGTCTCTGTCAAACGCTCAGGAGCCAGAGGCCTTTGTTCCCTCTCTTCCTTCCTAGCCCTCGTGTGACTGATTTGCACATGACCACGGAGGTGGCTGGAGGGCTTGTATATTACATATATAAAACAAGGTGCAAACAATAGCCTGAGAACTGGATAACCTTTTCCTGCTTCCCAGCATCATGTGCTTTCAAAAGCCACCTCTGATTTTACACTTGTTTCAGGTAAAGGATAGACTAGAGGACTGACCTTAAATTACACCCAGTTTCAAGTCCTGACTTGCCAACTTATTAACTGTGTGATCTTGAGCACATCACTTCATCTTTCTAAAGCCTCCGTTCTTTTTCATCTGTAAAGTGGAGATAATACTCTCAACTTCAGAGTTGTAAACATTGAATAATTCCTATAAAGTTTTAAAAAGAAAAAAAAAAGCCTGTCATAAAGTAAGTTGGGAGTAAATGTTTGCTGTGGTGTTTTAGGAAGTCCAAGGACACTGATGCCTGGGTCTGAAGAGATTATAGAGTTCCAGGACAAATTTTCTCATCTTTTTTTTTTTTTTTTTGGTTATTTCCCCGTCAAGTCTCTCAGATGCTCAGGAGCCAGAGATATTTTGTTTCCTCCTTTCCTAGCACTCGTGTGTCTGGTTTACACATGACGTTGGAGATGGATAGAGGGTTTATGCATAAGAACACACTGTCAACGCTGGTTTGGGGCACTAGAGAACAAAGATAAAACAATAGTATAGATTAACTGTTGTAATTTTTATTTAATCACGACAGGAAATGTTCTATGTGTATTATCAATAGTCATAGATTGTTGGTTATACAGAATGGTTATTTATAGTTTAAAAAAAATAGCAAGAGCATTGGTGGTGAACACACTGTTTAATTTGACCTGTGAAGAGTTCAGCACATTTTTATAGAAGGTTTTAGAAAGATGTATTATTTAACTTCCAGGTTTGTGTCTTCCTGCGTTCTCAAGATTGAGAATCCCAGATAGTCACGCGATTTCAGACCTATCCATGTACAATTACATAGAGGTGAGTGAGAAGGTTTGGCTTTATTCCATGAGACGGTTCGCTGATATTCTAACAAATGTTCTTTTCTTTTTCTTTGCTTCAGCCTCCATCTCATGCATGCTATATAAGAATACCTACAGATAAGAACACACACACACACACACACACACACACACACACACACACAGCATTCCTTAGACTTGGGTGGATTGTGACTCTGTGGCCAGTGACAATGACCCACACACACTATCTCTATCTACACTTTAAGGACATTTAGGAGGTAACAAAACCTCTGATAATTCACATGCTTTTATCTTAGATATTTAGTAATATGTTAATTTAATGAAAGGACAACTTTCAGATGTGTTAACATATTTAGAAAATCTAAGAAATGTTGAATGGCCTTTTCACTCATAACATTATAACTTACATATTTAGAGTAGCATTGATTATCCTTTGGAACCTTACGCACTAGAAAGAAAATGCATAATACCAAAAAGAAATTCATGTTCAGGAAGATTAGTACTTTGAAGAAAAACACATTAATTCCATTTTGAACCACTCACACGAAAAGTTCACAATAAGTGATTGTGATTATAGTTTTAAAATAATAAAATAAAGGATTTACAAGATAAATTTAAAGCAGAGTGACCAGCTATTTTCCATCTCTCCTGAAGATAGAAAGAAACTGGACTTCAGCTTGAGCAAAATTGCATCAGATGTGGTAGAGGACGTCCTACAAGATATTGGAGGATTTATTGATGTATCTTGTCCCATCCTTTAAAAACAGGATGGCTATGACACAGTATCTGTCCTAAAAAAAAGAGTAGGTCCAGACAAACATAGCTTTAAACAATCTCTTTTTGCCATAAACAATATTACAAACCAATCAGGAAGCAACAGAAAATTAGACAAACCTGGCCGGGCGCGGTGGCTCAAGCCTGTAATCCCAGCACTTTGGGAGGCCGAGACGGGCGGATCACGAGGTCAGGAGATCGAGACCATCCTGGCGAACACGGTGAAACCCCGTCTCTACTAAAAAATACAAAGAAACTAGCCGGACGCCTGTAGTCCCAGCTCTTCCGGAGGCTGAGACAGGAGAATGGCATAAACCCGGGAGGCGGAGCTTGCAGTGAGCTGAGATCCGACCACTGCACTCCAGCCTGGGCAACAGAGCGAGACTCCGTCTCAAAAAAAAAAAAAAAAAAAGAAAAGAAAATTAGACAAACCTTTGAGCTCACAGATTACCTGCAGATCTGGTTAAACAAACCCTCTACTGAAATAGACTTCCTATATTGACTCCTGAGCAAAATAAACTTCCCTAGCAGGCTTCATGTATTTGCTGTACATTTTCAAGGCAATGTCCTATATGACCGACATTTACTAAAATGGATTGGGAATAACATTACGGAAACAAAAAATTATTTGACTACTTTGTGTTTGGCATTGCGATGAGTGGGAATGAAGAATAATACTAAGTCACAGTAAGAAATGAATGTGTTCGTTCAAAAGCATTCTTTAAGACTCTCATTATTGCAGATGCGAGCACATGTCAACTCAAGCTGGTTCATTTTTCAGAAGAATATGGGGAGATTTCTTCATGCTATTATGCCATCGACCTTCATCCCTCTCTATACCATGGTAAGGTCTGGACTGAAGACTTTTCCTCATTTTAATTTTCTGTTTAGCTGTTACAGAATATACAAGAATACTTTTTAAACTTTCCTGCAGGTCTCTTTTTCCAGAATAAGATACCATGAGGCTGTGCAGCGTTGGCATTGGCAAAAAAAGGTTGGAACAGATTACATTTTATGAATTTTTTAATGTGATGTGTGAAAATGTCAGAGTATTATGATTATGTTTGTTTCAGACAAATACGGAAATAATGGGACACCAACTGTTTGCCTTCCAAACAGAAACTGCCCTGAATACAGAGAGGGAAGAGTGCTTACTGAACAACATTACAAGGAGGTGGCAAAGAAAGAGAGCTTTTGAAGGGAAGAGTCTCAGGAAAGAAGCTGATGCTAATATTTCTCAACTTTTTACTTTATTTTAGCAAGATGTACTGTTCTTGATTTTTGCTTCGTGCAATATTCTTATGAGTTTAATTTGTAAAGTTGGACAGAACTGAATCACTTTTAAAACACCTATTCCAATGGAATGCTATAATACATTCATTTTGGGCAGTTGGCCTAGAGATGCCATTAAATGGAATTCTGATTCCCTAGTCTTCCACTTTGGGGATTTTACAACGTCCATTTATTCAACAGACAGTTTTATTTAGTACACAGCACTGAGCCGTCGTGGTGATGAACGGACCAGTTCACACCTTTCACCAAGCTCAGAGGCTAGTGGGGGATAGAGACAGTTGCACTGGAGAGGGATACACTGCCCCCGAGGAGGACAGGAGGGGCCGGGACGGGGGAAGGCGGAAGACACATGAGAAACAGTTCAGTGGAGCTGGAAGGCGGCACTAGCGTGTGAGAATGGTCAGAGGGTGGAGGCAGGGCTTTAAACACCTGGAATATTATCTTGAGAGAAACAGGGAGCCCAGGGAGGCCAACAGCCTCAGGTCTGAATTTTAGAAAGATGTCTATATGGAGAATGGATTGGAAGAAATCAAGATGTATCTAAACAAGATGAATAAAATAGGGCCTCCACCCTTCAGGAGCTGAAAGTCTAAAAGGGGAAAAGATGCCAGCAGGCAGTTAGGATGCAGGACACTAAGTGCGGGGAGAGAAACAGGCCAGGATGCCGTGGGAAAGCACCTGACTCAGGCTGGAAAGAGTCTCAGGCCACTGTTCACAGCTAGTGTTTAGTCTCCATGTGAGTCTTAGTCACAGAGGCCACCAGGCCACCACTCTTCTCCTGGAGACTTTTGGGAAGCTTCTGAGAAGGAACGAATGATGTGCGGCTCCAGCACAGTGGTACTCTTCTTAGAATTCACAGCTCTTTTTCTAAACTGCACAGGTTTTTTAATGACTGGACAAAAGCTGACTGCTAAATTTTTTTCATACAGAAGACCTTGATTCATGAGTTTCTTGGGAGAGAGGGAGAAGGGAGACTCCCAATCCTTGACTTTATCTTGATCTTATCGATTCCTGACCTGGTGGTCATGCAATTAAATTGTTGTTTCAGGTTAAAGAACAAAGAGGACATTGTTTACCCCTTTGTTGTTAAAAAAAATGAAGTCTATTTTCAGATTTGAATCTCTGGACAAATGAAATGAGAGTTCTTGCTGTCTTACAGGTGATATACAAAGGACTCCTTTTCTTGGGATCACTGATAGCCATCAGCAGTACTTACCTACTTATGCACTACATGTCACCACGACCTTTCCACTACTTCAGAAGACCATGGAACTGAACAGCTCACTTCTGGAATACAAAACATGTTTCCCTACAAAGGCCATGGACTTCCTAGAACAAATTTATCTCATTAGCAGGTGATAGAAAGGTTTTGAGGTTACAAATGCTTGATTTCTCTGTGACCAAAATTAAGCACGAAAAGTTTCCATTGCCATATTTTATTCACTAATGGAAGATAGTGATCTGCTTATAATTAAACTGAATGTAGTATATCTCTGTGTGTTAATTGCAATTACTCGGGGTGGGGGACATTTTAAAAGTTGAAACATGCAACTTCCTCTACATTATACACACTCAGGTTGAGTCATTCTAACTATAAAAGTGCAATGACTAAGATCTTTCGCTTCTCAGAAAGTAAGGCCCAAGATGCCTCAGGGAAGACCGTAATCATGCCTTTTCTTTAAAAGACACAATAGGACTCACAATAGCATTGCCCCAACACCTGGGACTAAAAATCACAACTTGCCTAGCATGTTAACTGCACTTTTCATTACCTGAATGGAACTTACCTAACCACAGGGCTCAGATGTACCAGATAAAACCAGAAATGTAAATAATGAATTCAGGGGAGTTCCAGAGACTTACAAAATGAACTCATTTTATTTTCCCAGCTTCAAATACAAGTCTTACCGTCTGTTTATCTATCATCTATCATCTAATCTATCTATCTCTATTTATTTATGTATTAGAGATCAGGTCTCACTCTGTCGTCCAGGCTGGAGTGCAGTGGCATGGTCTTGCTTCACTGCAACCTCTGCCTCCTGGGCTCAAGCAATCCTCCCAATTCAGCCTCCCAAATAGCTGGGGCTACCAGGCTCAGCTAATTTTTTGGTATTTTTCAGTAGATACCGGGTCTTGCCATTGCTGCCCAGGCCAGTCTCAAACTCCTGGCCTCATGTGATCTGCCCACCTCAGCCTCCCAAAGTGCAGGGATTAGAGGTGTGAGCCACCACTGCCAGCCCAGAGTTACCCTCTAAAGATAAGAAGAAGGCTATTAATATCATACTAAGCAAAGGACGGGAAAGGGTTTTATTCATAAATTAAATGTCTACATACGCAAAAGTGGAAAGGAAACAAGGGGAGACAACTTTTACAGAAATACAAAGACATTATTTTATTCAATTTCAGACCCTCAGAAGCAATTTACTAATTACTCTTGGACTACATACTGCAGCAGAACCAGCAATACACTTGATTTTTAAAAGCACATTTAGTGAAAACATTTTCTTTGGTTCATCCTTCTTTAACAGGCTGCTGAGTCACTGAGAAGTCCTTCAAACATGATTATGAAGATGAAACACTAGAGTCATATAAGCAATAAAAATTGGGCAATGGGCCAGGCACAGTGGCTCAAGCCTGTAATCCCAGCACTTTGGGAGGCCGAGACGGGCAGATCACGAGGTCAGGAGATCGAGACCATCCTGGCTAACACGGTGAAACCCCGTCTCTACTAAAAATACAAAAAATTAGCCGGGCGTGGTGGCAGGTGCCTGTAGTCCCAGCTACTCGGGAGGCTGAGGCAGGAGAATGGTATGAACCCAGGAGGCGGAGCTTGCAGTGAGCCGAGATCGCGCCACTGCACTCCAGCCTGGGCGACAGAGCGCGACTCCATCTCAAAAAAAAAAAAAAAAAAAATTGGGCAATAAGATGATTCAGTGTTTCTTTTCTTTATTGTCAATGAAATCCTTGAGTTCTAATAATCCATGTTTAGTTTGTAGGGAAAGAAAAAATAATTTTTCCTTCTACCCACTTTAGGTTCCTTTGCTGGGGCCCCTATAACAAAAGACAGATTAACAAGAGAAAAACAAACATAAGTTTATTAGCAGATATATATAATATATGTGGAAAATACAGGTGGAAATACAGGGGAATGAGCAAATCTCAAAGAGCTGGCATCTTAGAACTCCCTGGCTTATACAGCATCAACAAAGAACAGTAAATGTTTAGAAAAACAACAAAACAAAGAAAAAGAGCTTTGAGTCTGTAGGGGCAGCAATTTGGGGGAAGCAAATATATGGGAGTTTGCCTTGTAGATTCCTCTGGTGCTGGTCTCCAGGCTGACGAGGATTCAAAGACGTCTCTGAAACTCCTCTTTGTCATAGTGCACATGTAAAAAGTCTTTTGTTTCCAACAGGAGGATTTTCTTTTTCATTCTAGAATTATCTCCTTGATAACTTCAACAGACATAGGACATGACACTGAATAGAGTCCAACAGTACAAAAAAATTCAGTATGTTCTAGCTACTTCACACATGTGTATGCGACAGTTATTTTTACAGTAAGGTATTTTCGAGAAAAATGTATTACGTGATTTGGAAAATAGAGTAATTTAAAAAATATATTTGAAATGAAAATCTCCAACACATTAGAAGATGATGTTAGATGCCCATCGTCTGCCACAAGTGGTTTTTTCATTATGTAAAGCACCCGTTGAATTAAAATAATTTATTTTTGTTCAACCTCTTCCTGAGGCCCAAGAGCACATGGGCAATTCGGATTTCCTGCTGGACCACAAAGTTCTGTTGATATTATATAGAACGGGTATTCCAGACACTTCTTACGATGGAAGTCTAAAAGTGGCATCCAATTTAAGGCCCCCTCTTTTGTTGCCATTCTTCATTCCTACAAAGGACGAACTTGGATCACATCAACTTTGGACCCATTGGTTTTGTCGCTGTCGTCAACTGACAGTGATTCATCACTGGTGATAATAAAAATGATGGAAGAAGAGTTGAAAGTCACTTTTTTCTTTGGCCTGTCCCCATCTTTCTGTGACATCACAATAGGTCTGATCTGCATTTCACTCCCAGCTGCTGGTAGGTCTTTAGCAGGCCGCTGGCACCTCAGCAGTCGGAGGCACAGGAGCTGCAAAAGGGATCTTCGAAACTGGGCAGAGACAAAATAAAGGGGAATATGAAGTAAAAGTTGGGCACTTATCTGGATTAATAGTCAAGGAAATCAGTTGAGCTGAATTTCAGTTGTTTCTTGTTCTTGTTTGTTAGCTGGTGTGGATGAGGGGTTATGTGGTCATGCTCAGATCTACCTAAATCACCCCAGAGCTTTATGTCTTTTCTTCATTCTAATTCTTATTAACCAGAATATGTAGGACCATTTCAGTACCTTGTAATCCTCCAAGCTTCAATCTGCACACACTTTCTATGAGGACAGGTACAACTATTAAGAGATTTTGAACATTAAGTCAGTCCACAGATATTCAGTGGGTATCTACTAGGTGACAGTCACTGTGCTATAATTAGAGATTTTTTACTGTAAGCAACAAAAACAGACAAGGCTCTTCCTGGCAGAGTTTAGAGCCTGGTGTACTTGCTAATGTTTCTTTAATTAGGTGAAGAATTTTTTCTATCGAAATTACTAATAAGTTGGGGAAAAAATACTATGGCAGACAGCACTAATGTCATCAACAAACATAATTCTTCTCCGTGTCCTGGGTACAACATCAAATAATATTTCTTGGTCTCCTTTCGGCTTTTCCTCTCTGCTGTTCCTCTCGACAGGAAACTGGGAGGCCAACGTGTAAAGATCATAATATCGCACAATGGAAGGGACCTAGATCCCTAAATGACTGCACAGGACAGATCCCATCTCCTCCACCCAATACATTATTAGACTGTGAACTGTGACCTGAATGAGCAATCAACTCCGTTTGAATTCACTGAAATGTTGGGGTTGCTTGTGATAGTAGTCAGTCCATCATGACCAGTAAAACATACATCAAAAGTTAATGCAATTGTTATCCCCATTATTTACAGTGAAATAAATGGTGAATATATGGACTTTCTCAGATCAGGAAATACCAATTAAAAATATAATAGCTACATTGATTTCTGTCTTTTTTGTTTGTTTTTTGCTTGGTTTTGTTTTACAGCAAACACTGCCTGATAATGTCTTCTTCAAGTCCCAGTCTTATGCAAGTTAGCATTTAGTTTATACTCATATTTAAAAATTTTTATTTTTTCTATCTGATTCAAAAATTTAAAAAATAAAAATATTTACTTGTTTGAGACTTTATTCACTAAACCATTGTTTGGTTAAGTGTTAAAGAAACATGATGATAAAAGTTAAATAGAGTATGTATGCCAAAAAAAATGCTTTTCCATATAAATGGTAAGCTCTTTGAGGACAACGACTGTTGTTTTTGTGTATTGGTTTTTGTTTGTATCTTTTAGACTTCCTGTTTAAAGTATGCCCCTAGGAGCCAGAAACATCGGGACCATGTGGGAGCTTGTTAGACGTGCAGAATATTGGGCAGCCATACATACTGAAGGAGAATATTCATTTATTACAAGATCTCCAGGTGTGGGGTACACACATGAAAGTTCTAGAAGCAGTAATTTATAGCCCATTGGCTGACAGAAAGAGTGCAACAAATAATTGTTAATGTATTTTTATTTTGCCTGTTGAGAGGGTGGTCCCTAAAATACCTTATTCTCTGATAGAAAATTAAAGTTATAAACCATCTCACTAGAAAAATTCATATGTGTGCATACTAAAAAGTTATTATAAACAATTTCCAGGGTTGCAATGGCTCTTCTGAGGCCAACTCAAGGAATGTTTAGGTCCTGTGGACTCCAAGTTTAAAATCTCTGGGTTAAAGGAAATAGACCAGTTGAAGGCAACAAAAAACGGAAAGAAACACTGTCAGTGAGAGGAGAATAAGGCACGTGGAAGTGAGTTTATGGAGAGTGTAAGCCAATAATGTTCAAAGAAAAGGAAAGGCAAAAGAAGAGGCAGAGGGATTTAGCACTGAACATAATAAAGTTACTACAAAAGTGCCCGCTTCTTCCATATTCTTGAGCATTAGAAGTCACAGTGATTATTATTGCCCTTTATTATTATGACTTGTTATCTTTAAAATTCCAATGGAGTAATTAAGCATTATTTTTAACTTTTAAATTCTCTGAAACTTAGAGGCTCAGCTTTATAATAATCATTTTGTGGGCTCTCCCAGCCATGACTCATAGCCATCAAGTCAAAACCTTTCAACTACAGAAACAGATGATAAGGAAGTTCCTCTTCTTTTTGAGACAGGGTCTCGCTCTGTCACCCAGGCTGGAACACAGTAGTGTGATCATGGGTCCCTGTAGCCCTGACCTCCTGGGCTCAAGAGATCCTTTCACCTCAGGCTGCTGAGTAGCTGGGACTACAGGCACATGCCACCACGCCCAGCTATTTTTTTTTTTTTTTTTGAGAGAGAGAGAGGGGCGTCTCATTATGTTGCCCAGGTTGGTCTTGAACTCTTAGCTCAAGCAATCCTTCTGCCTCAGCATCCCAAAGTGCTGGGTTTACCGGCTTGAGCCACCACATCAGGCCCAGGAAGTTTCTTGAACCAAATTAATTTAGGCTAGACATTTGCTGTGGCATGTGAATAACAACCCAGACCAATTGCTACAAGTATCTATAACCCCAAGTGAGGAGTTATAAGCACTGGATTTGGGGACTTGAGCAAACTAGGTTCAAATCCTGGCACCAATACTTCCTAGATTAGGCAAGTTATTTAACCTCTCTGAACCTATTCACAACCCATAAAGAAAACAAGGAATAATATTAGTGTCTATTTTGTGGAGTTTCGTAAACTTGCTAGTAACTTGTTCGTGACTTGCTTGTAACTTGCTCGTTGCAGTAAGAATTTTAAATGTATTATTAACTTCGTCGCTGTTATTACTAGGCATAAACTATTTTCTGATGAATTAAATATTAATTTTACTAGAATTCTACCTAACAAGTGTGAATCCCTATGGGTAGTTCTTAGAATTGTTATGATTTTCTTTGGAAATATTCTACATTTCTTCCTGATCCCTTTACATTCTGACAAAATTCTTGATTTGGTTTTTTTTAATTGAATCGACTCTGAATCACCTCTGTAAAAGTATTACACTGTCATTTCCAACTCTATCTTCAGGGTGAAAGCAATCAGTTAATCGCAAAGCGTACCTTTCTGATCATGAAGACATAAATCACTGGATTGTATACAGTGTTGGATTTAGCAAAGAGGTACGAAACAATAGATATTGTTGGAGTGACCAGGTGACCATGACCATTAACCACCAAGAAGCAGATCACGATATAAGGCATCCAACAGACCAGGAAGGCGAATATCATTAAAAAGCACATTTTGGCCAGTTTCTTTTCATATTTTAAAATCTTGATCACTTGAATTGTCTGAAGATCTTCCACGCAACGAAGCTGCCGAAAGGAGAAAGAAAGGAAAGGGCTTTAAAAAAATAAAAGAATGGCTTTCTTTTGTTATTTTTATAACGGATATTCAGACACTATTCTTGGCCCCACCTAAATGGAAAGAGAACTGAATGGGACCTTGGGAGGCTGACTTCTGATCCGAGACTCGTAGCTGAGTCCAGCTTTAACCTTGCCGGGCCTCAGTCTCCCCACTCACAACATAGGGTGGTTGAGCTACATAGCCTCCTACATCCTTCAGTGTTTTTTTAATGTTCTCGAATTTACTTAATAAGAAATAAGATGATTTTGCCTAGATCTTCAAATCTCTAAAAGACAATTGGAAAGAGTCACGATAAAATGGAAACAATCTCCCCACGATCCTGGAAACTCTAGAGTGCTAGTTCTGGAGTTCTCAAAGCAGACTGCATACCCATGTCATGTCAGTTCTGCACGATGAAGCCTGCAGCTGGCCTTGATGAGAATTTAATCCCCAAGTGCATTCTTACGGAAAACCAGTTTTTCAATTCACTACTAATGACTATAAAGTAAAATTTCAGGATAAATTTGTTTGCGATTGGCTTCATTAGGGGCTCACTTGCAGAGAACCGCACTTGGTAAAACTCCTTCCTCTAAAATCAGCCTGTCTACTCCCAGTCTGTTCCCATTAAAGGGATGGACGAGTAACGATGTACAGTCTGAAAGTTCTTTGAGTTTCTTGAATATAAATTTCTTTTTGCTGTTTCTCCTAGTATTATAAATGTGTTATAATAATACACGGGCAAAGAATATTTCTGCACACCAAAAATACGTTCCTAAATAAAAATAATTATCTCTAAGCATTGTAATAAGTTATACAACTTTTACTACAAAAATACAAGTACTTTATATATTGATTTTTTTAAGTAGTTAGCATATTGTTGATACTTAGTATTGATTACTTTATGCTGGGAAATTGACTGCATTTCAATGAACTCTAAGTGTACCATTTAGTTCTAGCATTATCATAAAAATTAAGAGGGCGGGGAGCGGTGGCTCACGCCTGTAATCCCAACACTTTGGGAAGCCGAGGCGGGCGGATCATGATGTCAGGAGATCGAGACTATCGTGGCTAACACAGTGAAACCCGTCTCTACTAAAAATGCAAAAAATTAGCCGTGGTGGCGGGCGCCTGTAGTCCCAGCTACTACTCGGGAGGCTGAGGCAGGAGAATGGCATGAACCCGGGAGGCGGAGGTTGCAGTGAGCCAAGATCACGCCACTGCACTCCTGTGGCAGTGCCTGGGAGACAGAGTGAGACTCCGAGACTTCGTCTCAAAAAAAAACAAATAAAAATAAAAATAACAAAATTAAGAGAAAGAATTTCCAAAGAAATCATTTAGAACATGTGCTTACAGTATTTCCAAATATATTTTAATTAAAATTCCCAAATTACTGATATCCAAAATTATATTTAAGAAACTATATTCTTATCAAAATCATGTATTCAGATTAGCAAAGAATAGAGAGAAATAGGGAAAATTTAAGTCGTTGTTTTTTTAGGGTAGAGAGACTATGTGTGGGGAAAAGTGGGTATTAAATTTCTAGTATTCAGTTGGTGCAAAAGTAATTGTGGTTTTTGCCATTAAAGGTAAACCTTTGAAGGTAACCTTATTTAAAGGTAAATAATATTCCTTTACTAGTATGCCAATTACTTAAAAAAATCAATATATAAAGTATTTGTATTTTTGTAGTAAAATTAGTATAACTTATTACAATGTTCAGAGATAAAGATTTTTATTTAGGAACATATTTTTGGTGTGCAGAAAGGTAAATAATTTACCTTTAAATAAGGTTACCTTTAAAGGTTTACCTTTAATAGCAAAAAACGCAATTGCTTTTGCACCAACCGAATACTACTATTCTGTGTGCGCAATTCTATTTTAAAAGAAACTCTTTCATTTAATGTGATATAATATTATTCTATTTTCAAAACATCATTTTGGGGGAGCTTCCCTAGAGTTTATAGGAAGGCTGTGGAGTTTTGATAAAAGCTCTAGATTTGGAATTAGAAGATCTAAGTTTATATCCCAGATTCACCACTTTTGCTCGCAGTGTGATATTGGGCAAGTCAATAACCTCCTTTAAGAGTAAAGAAGAAAGGAGGTTAAACAAAAAAAACTATTAGAATTAACAGAACTTGAGTTCCATTTCCACATGTATGACTTTGTGGGGTGGTTTTTGAGGTTAAGTAGTTATTTATATTTGAACTAGATATGAAACGAACACACTCGTATGTATATGTACCTTTATGATACTATAGGATATTTGGAATCATTATTGACTCTTCAGAGTTTCCATTAACAAGTAACATGACCACATCTCAGTTAACTGCCTCCCAAACCTCCGGTATCTAGGTCCAATAGTTTTATCTGTACCATTTTCTGGGCAAGTCAGTCTTTATCCCCTCTCACCATTTATCAAAGCAGAGCACTCATTTATCCATCTTGGAATTACATGCACGCTGGAGAAATTAATTGAAATAAATGTTGGTCTATAGTCCCCAGTGCCTCTTTGGTAGAAGGAGAAGATCTTGACTAATGTTTTAGATTATTTGGGTTTATATATGTGAAGTTTTCATGATTATTTTTTATTTATCTCTTTCAGGCCTCTTTGTTTCATTACTTTCTATTCCTTCATTCTGCTCATTAAATATTTTCCAAATAAAAAATTCTATTTCATGCCTCACCCTCTTTATTCAATCATTTGAGGATAGTTTTCAAAATTGCTATGGATGAAGCAATTTTGAAATGATTGGCACAGGCACAAATTTGTCCTAAAGAATGAACCACCTAAAACAGATTCTTCAGAATTCTCTATTAAAGTGTTCTTTGGCTGTATAAATGGCTGATGCCTAGTACTCATTAATCCAAGACATCTGTAGATTTTCAAAGAATTTCACTGTGAATCTTCATTCTCAAGTGTGTAGCTATGTCTCCATCGCGGTTATGAGTCATCTCTCTCTGAATAAGGAAACGGAGGCAAATTACTTGCAGTGAGCTCTCTGTTTAGGTAGCAGCTAAAGTCAAATCTCTTCACACTTTCACCCCTTCTCCTGTCTTCCCCTTTCTATGCCCTCTGCTTGTAACTCATTCCAAAAATAGTGACTGATCACCTACTCATGCAGACACTATACCAGCTACAGGTGAGAAAATACATAAGACCCAGTCTCTGCTCTTGAGGAATTCATGATTTGGTGAGGGTGACGCACACTGAGCAGGTAGAAGCCATGAGGGAGGTAAACAGGGAGGATACGGTAGTACACAGGATCCTGAGGGCTAGAGCAACAAAATCCTGCTGTTAGTCTTGTGAGGGAAGGAGGAATTAAGTAAGGAGGAGAGACAGAATGTTCCAGAGAAAGAAAATGTGCTAAGACGAGAGGTAAAATAACAAGCCAGTGTCTGAAAACAAGAAATATTACCATTGGCCGCATCCCGAGGTGGCAAGAGGAGGGGAGTGTCAAGAAATGAGGCTGGACAGGTAGACAGGAGATGCCATACAGGACCGGCCGACCGCACCCAGGGGCTTTATTTTAATCACAAAGACAGTGGAACTTCTGAAGGTAATACTTGAGAACAACTACTCTGGTGGCAGTGTGCAAAGAATGGAATAGAGGAAAGCAAAATTTTCAAAAAGGAGAACTAAGTTGTTTTTTTTAACTGAGTCCGTGGCAGTGGGAGAGGAAAAAATGTATATACTAAAAAATATAGGGCTGGGCACAGTGACTCACACCTGTAATCCTAGCACTTTGGGAGGCCAAGGCGGGCGGATCATGAGGTCAGGAGTTCAAAACCAGCCTGGCCAACATGGTGAAACCCCACATCCACTAAAAATATTTTAAAAATTAGCCAGGCATGGTGGTGGGCACCTGTAATCCCAGCTACTCAGGAGGCTGAGGCAGGAGAATTGCTTGAACCTGAGAGGCAGAGGTTGCAGTGAGCCAAGGTTCTGCCCTTGCACTCCAGCCTGGGCAATAAGAGTGAAACTTTGTCTCAAAACAAAACAAAACAAAAAAACATTTAAGTGGTATGGATAAGAACTGATCAATAGTTGGGTGTTGGGGGAGACATGGATGACACTCAGTCAAAGACTACTCCTTAATTTCTGGTCTTGGTAGCTAGGAATGATGACTATTCAATGAGAAAGCAAATGGAGGAGTAGAGGATTTTAGGGAAAATACGACAAATTAATCTTTACATTTGTTAAATTTGATGAGTCTGTGGACCATCCAAGTGGAGGTGTTCAATAGGCAATTGACTACCAGGATCTGTTAGAGGCTGGAAGATAGACCTGAACTGGAAATAGAGATGTTACCAAGCTTGTGTCAGAAGGAGAAATCCTGGCCGTATGAAAGACCACTCAAGGCCAGTGTGTAGCATGGGACAAGAGCTAAACATAGGATGCTGGGGAGGCCCAAAGAAGAGAAGCTCTTGGAAGACATAAGAAAATGGGGCCAGAGAGTCAGCAACAAAGACAGCAGAGAAAGGCGCCCTAGAATCGATGGCAGGAGAACATCACAAGGAAGTAGAAGTTGTCAACAGTCTCAAACACTGAGGATGCTAGAAAGGAATAAAAATGTGTCCATGGGATCACATATCTGGGAGCTCATCAATGACTTGAAATGAGGGCTGTATTAGTGGCAGTGCGGTAGAGGAAGGAGTCACCAGTTTGCCTTAAGTTGAGGAATAAGTGCTAGATAAACTTACTAAACTACCAACTCCCTAAACTACAACAGAAATTTATTCTCACAGTTCTGGAGGCTGGGAAGTCCCAGGTAGAGTAGCTGACAAGATAGGTATCATTCTGAGGCCTCCTCTCTTGGCTGTTATCTCACTGTGTGCTTCCATGATCTCTTATTTATGCACACGTGGGAAGACAGAAAGAGAGACAGAGAGAGAGAGAGACAGAGACAGACAGAGAGAGAGACAGAGAGAGAGAGAGAGAGAGACAGAGACAGAGAGAGAGAGAAAGAGAGAGAGAGAGACAGAGAGAGCAAGCTCTCTGGTGTCTCTTCTTACAAGGACACTAATCCCCTAATCCCATCAGACCAGAGCCCCATCCTCATGACCTCCTCTGACCCTAATTACCTCCCAAGGCCCCATCCCCAAATACTGTCACATTGGTGGTTAGAGATTCCACATAGGAATCTGAGAGGGACACAAACATTCAGTCTATTAACAGGAAGAAATTGGCACATTTTATATGCTCAATAAATACTGGGTAAATGCATGCTTACTGAGTGACAATGTGGCACCAAGAGTCACCAATGGTTCTTTGAGTTAGCAGTGACAAAAAGGAGAAAAATAAAGTGATAGCTAGAGGGAGCTGAGAGTAGATTGTGATTAAAAAAAAAAAAATAGCCTGGTAATATGCTAAAGGGAAAGGACCAGTGGTAAGGGAGAGTGTGAAGATACAAGTGAAAGAGAAAATTATTAAGAGGTGTCTCTGGGGCACGGAAGGGGGTGGGGGAGCAATCAGAATACAGAATCGAGTTGGTCCTGGGAGACCTCTCCTGTCGCCCTGTAACTGGAGAGAGAGGTCTAAGAATCAGTGGTTTGTGTAAAGAGAGGTAAGGAGTCAAAGGAACCCTTGATAATGGCTTTGTTTTGTCCGATAAATCAGAAGCAGGCTTATTCGATAAGAATGAGAGGAGGCAGTAAGGCGAGAGATTAAAATGAGAAGTGAGGTTGTGTAATAGTCAGAGTGTGGAGACACTAGACCACACACACAGGCATAGAAAGGTTGCTAGAACAAGGCTGAGAGGACATCTAAGTGTGGACAGATGTGTTTTTTTTTTTTTTTTTCCAGCTCCTCTTTGCAGTTTGACTACAGGCATGGAGAAAATAGATGATTGAACTGATCTAGGGATTTTGTCTTTAACAAAGTTGGCATATGTAAAGAAATTTGAAACAAATTATTTAAAGTGATGCATGTAGCTAAGTCAGATTTTAAAAACAGGTGAAAGTTAGAGGGGTTTGACGGAGTGAGCAAGAGACTAGAGACGGAAGCAGAGAACAGAGTTGGAAGAATCAGTGAATGGGGAAGGAAACATCCATGGCTGAAAATAGAGACTGGGAAATGGAGCCTGCTCCACACTGGGTTTGAGTTCAAACTGGAAAGTTCTTGTTGGCACCCAACGTGAAGTTGTTTGTGGTCAGTTCTTACCCTTTATGACTCTGCTGTGATTGCCGAACAAAACATCCATGCTGTTCTCTAGTCAAATTCGTATGACCTTTGAATAAACAAAGTTATGGGAAGTGTGGAACTCCCTTTTTTAAATTCTTAAATTTTAAGAGTGTTCGATAATGTAGGGTTTTTTGGTTGCTGATTCCTTCTTTTGGTTGAGAGAGGGATGTAGAGAGAGTAAATGCTATTCCGCATTGATCTTCCCAGAGAGTGGCTCATAGCATAAAATTCAACCAAATGGGAAGTCTCCTAGAACTGCTCTACCTCTGGGCAACTACTGATGACACAGGAAGACTTCCATTATTTTCCACACAAAATTTTCTACCCTGGATGTGGTTTGGGAGGGGGGCATCTGTAGTCTTCAACTCACCATTCGAATGGAATACAGAATATGGCCATAGCAATGGGCTATGACGCCCAGAGGCACCACCAAGCAGCCAAGAAATAAGAAAAGCACAAAGGAGGAATCGTTGGCATCCTTGGATTTCCAGTCCACAGTGCAGCCTAGTCCGTGTACGTCCAGGATGTACCTGTTCCAGCCCAGGAGAGGTGCTCCTGCCCATGCCAGTGAGTAGAGCCAGATGTAGGTAATGGCCCTCCAGGCCCAGGAAAAATTGATCACTCTGGCATGGACCACGCGAATGTAACGTTCATAGGCCAGCACCGTTAGGGTGGCAATGGAAACAATCCCTGCAAGAAGAGAAAGTGGAAAAGTATAGCATGGTGCCGGGGGAACCAGGCATAAGAGACGTGATACATTCTCCACCGGAAATACCTTACAGAGCATCTGAGACTGAGAGAGTGCTAACAGTGTCTTATAGTCCCAAGGAAATTCTATTGAAAACAGCTATCCATAAAAGGAACCATAGAAGGGCAGTCAGTGGCTCACGCCTGTAATCCTAACACTTTGGGAGGCTGAGGTGGGAGGATTTCTTGAGCCTAGGAGTTCAAGACCAGCCTGGACAGCACGGCAAGCCCTGTCTTTACAAAAAATACAAAAATTAGCCAGATGTGGTGCCACACGCCTGTGGTCCCAGCTGCTTAGGAGGCTGAGGCTGGAGGGTTGCTGGAGGCCAGAGAGGTCGAGGTTGCAGTGAGCTGAGATCGTGCCACTGCACACCAGCCTGGGCGATAGCACCAGACCTTGTCTCAAAAAAAAAAAAAAAAAAAGAAAAGAAAGAAAACATAAAGTGGAAAACGCCATGCAGATTAAAACAAAGATTAGACAAAAATTAAAAGCCCTAAATCAGCTCCACCCCAAAGATGCTCCTATTGCATTAAACTTTCTCCTGAAGAGAAATTCCAGAATGAGTAAGGGAGAGTCACTAGAGCAAGTGTCTCTTTTAGTTTACCTTCTCTTGGCTGTCTCTGACTCAGCCTTTAAAGTCAAAGGGGGTTGCAAAAGCGCAAACTGAATGACGTCGCAGTAAAATGATGGGGAGGATGGCCATAACCTGCCTACTACCAGTAGATGTCAGCATACAAACTGTTCACACGCAAGGATTGTTGACAAGGGTCGGGGTGCTTCTGGGCTTCCATGGTCTTCACGTATACCGCTATTTTGCAACAAGTCCTCTTTAATGATACTGTTTGTATATTTCTCTGTCACCTTCAGACAGTAAGGTACTCACTTAACAAGCACCTACTATGTGCCAGCCACTGTGCAGTGGATGTCCAATGGTGACTAAGAGACAGAACTCTAGATGTCTGAAGGGACCGTGTGTGTGTAAACGCTGACAATGACCATGCAATGTGTGGATGCTACAATTGCCACACAATGGACTGGAGACACAGAAAGGGAAGCATTTGCGCACAAGGCAGAAGCACATTCCAGGAACAGTGAAGAACGATATACTGGGGCATGGGGACGTAAAAGGACACAAAGGGGTCTACAAACGATGATTCAAAGACGCCAGGGCTCACAGGACATGGAAAGAGAAATTTAGAGAGAGTCACATTGACAAAGGCTTTTAATTTCTAGCTAATATTTGTGTTATTTTAATTTTTTTTGGTTTTTTAACCTTTTCCTCTATGAAATAATAAATTATAAATCTGTTACTCTCTTGTCCTTTTACACAATTAAATTCCCCTTGTCCTCCTCCTCCTTTTTCTTCTGAAATGGATGCTCATTCTAGCAGTAGTAGAGAATTTAAAACACGATTGGAGGCCATGGAAACCAGCTTGAAGGCTATTGCAACCGCAGGCAAGACATGATGGGACCTCAACTAGGATGACATTAAAAGGCATGAACAACAAAGTCTGGATTCCAGAAACATTTAGCAACTTGTATCAACAGAATCTGTCTGTTTATCGAATGTGAGGCATGAGGGGAGAGAGGAGTTAAAAATAACTTTGAGGTTTTTGGCTGGGCATGGTGGCTCATACCTGTAATCTCAGCACTTCAGGAGGCTGACGCAGGTGGATCACCTGAGGTCAGGAGTTTAAGACCAGCCTGGCCAACATAGCGAAACCCTGTCTCTACTAAAAATACAAAATATTAGCTGGGCATAGTGGCAGAAGCCTGTAATCCTGGCTACTTGGGAGGCTGAGGCAGGAAAACTGTATGAACCAGGGAGGCGGAGGTTGCAGTGAGCCGAGTTCGTGCCATGGCACTCCAGCCTGGGCAACAGAGTGAGACTCTGATTCTAAATAAATAAATAAATAAAATAACTTGGAGGTTTCTAACCTGCCTAAGGAACAGTGAGTGATTACATGAACTGAAGTAAAAACCACAAGGTGTATGAACAGATGTGGGGAAGACAATAAAATTGTGAGCTTCCTGGAGCATAAATATTTGTTTAATGAGTGGACGCAGAGAGATGGAAAGAAAAGCAGTTCAAATGAAGAATGAAAATAAGACTGGTCTCCTGAGAAGGGAGAAAAGGGTGTGGGTGGCAAACAGGTTAAGAGGCCCGGAGGCAAGTCCCAGCTCCCCATGAAGTAGCCCTGTAACTTTCAGCAAATCAAACAATCTCTTAGACCTTTTTGTTTTCATAAAATTTAAAATCCCTTCACATTTTAACATTTAGTGAGTCTGCAATTATGTAAGTATGAAATACAGAGGCCCTGGACTCAGAAAGCAATTGGCATAACATAGTTAATATTAATTTATCTCATGACGGGTTTGTTCTTCTGTGGGATTTGGAGGGTGTGGAGCAGTATGATTCCCAGTGTCTCATATACATGGCATCCAATAAATGTTCACTGAATAAATAAGTGAATATTTACTACATACTCAAGCGATTGGAAGAAGATTGGGTTTTGGAACAGAGTGGAAGAAAATACTTCAGAGAGTAATGGTATAAGGCTGAGTGTGGTGGCTCACACCTGTAATCCCAACACTTTGGGAGGCTGAGGCGGGCAGACCACCTAAGGTCAGGAGTTCAAGACTAGCCTGGCCAACGTGGTGAAAACCCATCTCTACTAAAAATACAAAACTTAGACAGGCACAGTGGCATGCATCTGTAATCCCAGCTACTCGGAGGCTGAGACAGGAGAATTGCTTGAACCTCAGAGACGGAGGTTGCAGTGAGCTGATATTGTGCCACTGCACTCCAGCCTGGGTGATGGAGCAAGACTCCATCAAAGGAATGAAGGAAGGAAGTGATGGAGGGAGGGAGGGAGGAAGGAAGGAAGGAAGGAAGGAGAAAAAAAGAAAAGAAAAGAAAGTAACAATATAATAGCAAATAATGGATTTAAATTCAAATCACAGTAGTGGTTATTGGGGCAATGAGAGTATCAAGGTGGATGACTTTCATATTCAGAAGTCTATTTTTACCTTATTAAATTCTTATCTAAAAAGTGATATTATCATTTATTTACCTGATATTATTCCTAGAAAAATATCTAAAAACCTAAAGATAATGACATAAGTTGATGCTAATGAAATACTGTTGGCTTTATGTAGTTTACAAACTTTCTTATTAAGTATAATGGTATTTACTTTTATAACTGCCTTTATGTGTTCAAACATAGTTTGGCCTTCAACTTTTAGTTAATTTACACTGAATATGATTTACTCTTTTATAGGCAAGAAGACTCAGTAAAAATAATTACACTGTTGTAAATTAGTAAGTTTCAATGTACCTTAGAGAGGAATTAATGAGTTCTTATGGTGAAAGCAATAAGCTGGTAAAATAAACTGGTATGAGTATACCATGTTCATATATTCATTCATTCATTTAGTCATTACTTATTGCTTGTGATGTTTCAGTCACTGTGCTAGAAAATACACAGAAAGACGTGAGTGAAACCAACCCTCACGGCCTTAAGGTCCAGTGGGTAAGAGAGACAATAGAAAAACAAATCAAACAAGCAAATCAGGGCAGTGCTATGAAAAATAGAGAGTGCAGGAAGAGAGAATAACGTGAGGCATGGTGGGAAGGATACAGAAAGGGATGCAGCTGGTATTGGCAGGGTGTCAGGAAAAGACCCATTGCACTCAGAGCTGAAGTACGAAAAACCCCAGCCTTGTGACAAGTCAGGGTGCAAGAGGTTAGTAACATTTTCCTTCTGGTTATGTTGGTCAAAGAGACTTTAACACTTACTAATACAGTTTTTGACCATGCCTGTGTCTTAGCAAGCACAATGACTTTCAGGTGCCTGATTTCGGTCGTTATGTACCTTGACATGTTTGCACAGACCTAGCAAACTTTGTATTTCCTAAGTCTTCCCTGATAGCACGAGCGTATCACTGAGTGGCAGCGTCAGTCAGACTGACTTCGTCTTCGAGGGTCACCCAACTGAAATGATCTAATCTACATCTTCCTTGCAAAATATGCAGCTCTTCTCCCACCAATGCTTTATTTACTAACAAATTTTGGTCTTGAGTTGGAATTAATTGCTGTATTCTATTTGATTCCCACAACACTCTCCCAGGAGGATGAGAATGAAAGGACTGTTTTACAATTACTTTAGACCTTTAACTGATGTTAAGCCTTATTAATGGAAATAAAAACTACATGGTATATGAGCAGATATGAGGAAGACAACCAAATTCTAACTTCAAATGGTGCATCCATTTCCGTGGACACTGAAAAGCAATGGGAATGATGAGTGCTGCAAACTAGGTGCCAGTTATGCACCAGCTCCCATGATCATCACTCCACATATGATATGCACTCTTTTGGAAAGAAGGTCTGTGGCTCCAAGGGTTAAGTAATTGATGTCTACACCAACAAGTGGTGGAGACAGTTTTGAGAACCCAAGACTTACTCCAAATCCCGCGATTTTGTCTTAATACCACCTGCTGCCACTAGAGGGTGACTTCTACCTCTCCACAAATTCTACCAGTGGTGAAGTGATGTCTGTGCCTTCACTGCAAAGCTGCAGATTGATCAGGTATGTGCCCATCACCGTGCTGAGTAGGTCTTTTGGAGAAACCAGATACGCGTGGTCCCTACTCTCAAGAAGACTGCAATACTGTATTTTTATATCACACACAACACTGAGAACCATGTAAGATGATACGTGATCATATGTCAAAGTTATGGTGCAAAAACAAACCAGAAAAAGTAAAATCCCAGTGGACTACTGCCTTCATTCAGAGATAAAGCTTAACTTGGGTCCTAAAAGACGGAATAGGTGTTAAGGAACAGAAAGGAATGAAATGGGCATTTCTAAAACTGAAGCCTCTTTGAATTATTGCAAGAGTGCCTTGGACTCTGGTTGTGGAGCCGGGACCAAGAGGTGGGAAGGTCAGTCACTACAGGGGATGGCGCAAAGCTGAATCTGCCTTCCGTGGCTATCCATGGGCCACAGCAGGGATCTTCCATCTTTTTCTTACTCTTTTCCCTAACAGAATTTTGAAAAACCATGTATACAACCATATTTAAACTGTGACATCTACATTTTTTGTCTTAAGTTTAAAGAATTGTGTAATATAAACTTTTCAAAGTTGGAACCATTGGAAAGGGCTTATGTACCCCCAGCGGTTTTGAAGACAGCAGTCTGTAAAATCAAATCTCATTGGCATATCATTAGGCTTTGCCTAAGCTTGCTGCATCGGGATACACACCACGCCCAGGCTGCAAACTGCCCGGCATGTTCACTCAGCTGGCAGCTTTGATACTGCCATTCCTTCTGCCTGAATTGCTGCCAAAGATCTCAGTCTGGAGAAGACAGATGTGTAAGCAAATAATTACAGGAATGTGATAAGAGTTAAACAAAGCTGTGTTGGGGATCTGGAGAATGCAATGTAGGAAGTACTTATCTCTGCCTGGGGAACCACTGGCGAAGGTTTTAAGGGAAAGCAACATTTGAATTGATGAATGGGAGTATTTTATCAAGTTGACAAGAGTGAGGATATTTCAAGGCCAAGGATACAATATGTGTGAAAGCATAGAAGTGAAAAAATATATTTACATGTCTACTCTGTGCTTCAGTTTGAGCCAAATAGTTCTTTCCGATATAACTTAATGATTATACACTCATTTGCAATATTTATCAAAAAACACATGTCATACACATACTGTGTGTCAGGCACTGTGCTAGGCAATAAGAAAAAATGATGAATTATAAACAGAGAACTAAACTACTATAAAACAATGTGATAAATTAAATAATAGAGAAATGTGTTCGAGGCCAAAAGTCCTGTATTCAATTCCAGTTTTCTCCATATTACCTAATGAATAAGTCATCTGCTTCAGATCAGTTTCATTTTTTTCACATAATTACTATGTGACCATGGGAAAATTAATTAATGTCCTGGAATCTCAATTTTCTCACCAGTAAAATAGGGATAATAGTACCAAAATGCTGTCTCATCGTGTGGGTGTGGGCGTGTATTGAGAATATAAATATGTTTAGTAAAGTGGTAATGCATAAGGTATTATTATTACTGAATAGTTGAATATCTGGGAGCAAAATTGCTTTAAGTAGTAGAAAGTGGGTGGAAGGCATGGGAGTGGACAGGACTCTGGAGCTTAAATATTAATACAAGGTGTGTCTATCAATGTACAACTATCCAATAATATAGTTATTTTCTCACTTTGGTCACTAGATGGCCACATTGAATAGCTTATTTATAGTTCAAGTATCTAGACTGGGGTAAGCAAGTTCACACTAAACAGAAGAGCGTGCTTCAAAAAAGGCCATGACCCAGACTTGTTAATCCTTGTCTGTTAGATTAAAAAGTTTAATATAACAAAACTTATGCCTTCAAGGAACACACAATCCAGAGAAAGTGGTGGAAGGAGAAACTCTGCCTATAGTGGGAGGAGGAATACCCAACTCAGGAGATTTTCTGTGGGAAGCAGGTACCAACTGAGTAAGTCTTAGATATTAAGCACACTTTAACGAGGTAAAAAAAAAAAAAAAAAAAATTGATGGGGAAGAGGCAGCCAATCCTCTTATCCTATTCTAGGAAGAGAAAACAGCTTATGTAAATACATGGAGACCTGACAGAGCTTGCACCATTTGGGTGCCTGCAAATAATTCCAAATGGTAGGACGGAATTCTAAACAGAGAATGAAAAGACTAAGGACTCTCCTAGGAAAACCCTTAAATGCCATGCGTGGAGCTTGGAATATGTCCCGAGGGCTCTGAGGAGCCATTAAGTCATTTTTATTCACTTCCATCACTGTACAATTCTAGAGAATTTTATTGTCTTTTGATTTTGCTTTTGGAGATTTTCCTCATGGGAAGTTCCCTTGGACTGCAATGAGGAAAACGGATTGTGCGCCAAGCCTGGTTCTAGGGAAACCTAGTGGAGAAACACGGTTACTGTGATAAGGAATGAAACCGATGCAGTGGCACCACGGAAGGAGAGACGAGGAAGGTCCACCATATTTAAGGAAGTTAATCTTTGTTGGCTGTGGGAATGAATGAAGAAGAATCAAAGGAAGTCTTGGGTTACTGGTTTGTTATAATTAATAGATGATGTTGCATTGACTTAGAAAAGAAATGAGAGAGAAGTAAATTTGGAAGTGAAGATGATTAGGGGATAACTTACGTCATCATAGATTCTCTGGATCATTTTGAAGAGTATCTGGATGGACTGTATTTCAGATTCTCTACCTATAAAATGGGGCAATTGTAAATACCTGTCTTGTGGTTTTGAGAGCTGGCAGGGTGGATGAGCACACAGTAAAATTTCCAAACTAAGTGCATACATTTTTCTCAAATTAATGAAAATTTTGCTCATTCAAAAATATATCGATTTATAGCAATTTTAAAAGATGCAGTTTAACTATTTTTGTTCACAGATAGTAATGGAAACAAAACTCTATGAAGATTGCTTAATAAAGATGCTACTTTACTAAGTAGTGGTCTTTATGAAACCATCCCTAGAAGCTTTATAAAATTAATCAAGGAAAAAGGGACAAGGGGAATGTAAAATAAACCAAGCCTGCGGTACATTCTCCCTGGATTATGAGGCCAGCTTGCTCTCTGACCTGCTTCCTTATAGTTGTTTGCCTCTTGTCCCAGAATCACGTAGACCCTGTGACAAAATTATAATTCCCCTTAACTGCTCTATAGAAAACAGCTTGAACATTATATAATGTTAAGTTTTCTGTTTGAGATATTCTTTCAGGTCCTACGTACCAGTGAAACTACTGACATCAGCTTGCCTGAAGGATCCCACGAGAAGCTGACTCACCAAAGAATGCAGTTTCCACATCCTGATGATTTCATCCCCATGTACCCCAACCAATCAATGACCCCAATTTCCCATCCCCTTTCTCCTCATGGTCCCCTTAAAAATCCCAGCCCAGAACCCCCCAGGGAGATGAATTTCAGGGTCTCCTCCCATCTTCTCGCTCAGCACCCACTCAATCATGGCTGTTACCATGTAGCTGGCATACCATCCTGTTGATCCTATAATATCTACTCATATTTGAACAATATTAAAGAAAACCGGTAAATTTAGTATTCCTGAAAAAGCTTGTTCTTTTAAGCAAGTAACCAATTCTTCTTTGAAATCTTGTTTATAGTGCTTATTTGTTGAGAAAGTTTCTCTCCTCCTTTTTATTTAATTGACAATAGTAATTTCAGTCCACTAACACTTATAGAGAGTACTTACTATGAGTCAGGGACTGTTCTAAGTAGTTTGCCTGTGTTATCTCATTTAATCTTCATAACAACTCTGTGAGACATGTAGAAATTATAATTACAATTCCCATTTTACAGATGAAGAAACTGAGGCAAAAATGGTTTAGTCATTTGCCAAGGTCACAAGCTAAAAAATAAAAGAGCCAAGACTCGAATCACACAGTCTGCTTCCAAAGTCCATGCTGTGCTATACTTGTTTTCTAATTCTCCTTTGAGAATTATCAAAAATTTTATATTAGTGATGTAGAGTCTCTACAGAAAGCATATTTAATCCATTATCTGCTACATATGTTCTGTAACCATGTCCACCTTTGATATCAAACGAAGTCATTTTTTAAACTCAATATTCTTAAATTGAAGAATTTTAGAGAAAATGAAAGACTACCTTCATTTGAATAATATCTCTCAGCTGTCAGAATGAGTGCTTTCCATTTGACCAATAAAAGCAGTTTGCTACAACAATCAAAATGATGGTTGGTTTTTATTATATATGTTTTTAGGCATTTACTAGATGTCTATTAAATTTTTCATGTTCAGTAGTCTTCATGTTTAGTGCACAATGACTCAGTTCCAAAGGAAACCCAGCACAACATCAAAGTTCAAACCCTTTCCATGGGTTAAAAAACTATGATTTCAGGCCCAGTGTGGTGGCTCACGCCTGTAATCCCAGCACTTTGGGAGGCCAAGGCGGGCAGATCACCTGAGGTCAGGAGTTTGAGACCAGCCTGGCCAACATGGTGAAACCCTGTTTCTACATAAAAATGCAAAAATTAGCCGGGCTTGGTGGTGTGCACTTGTAGTCCCAGCTACTTGGGAGGCTGAAGCAGAAGAATCGCTGGAACACATGAGGTGGAGGTTGCAGTCAGCCGAGATCATGCCAGTGCACTCCAGCCTGGGTGACAGAGTGAAACTCCACCTCAAAATTTAAAAAAAATTATGATTTCAGGTAATTAACTTATACAGAAATTTATTTCTGACCATTGTGTGTCATAACTACCCAAATGCTTGCAGTGCGTTTAAAACTGAGAGCCCCCTTAAGAGAGGGCCAGTGACTACCAGAAGAGAACGATTGAATGAGGCAGGCCGCATGCTGTGGTCTGTGGCTAGCTGCTCACAGTTTACAATGCTGCACTGTTGTTTCCGTTGTGGTCAGTCATGCTATCCTTCAATGGTATTTCACATGCGTTGAATCTTTTTTTCTATTAAACTTAGTGACTTTTTTTTTTTTCTAATAGGGGACACAGGGGCAAATAGTTGATGTAGTTGTTAAAGCATACGGACTTTTTTCGCCATGAGCATCTTCTCCTAGGCTACACTGGGCACCTGTGCAGTGACTTGGAAATCATTCTGGGCTTATCTTCCCTCTGTTATCTTTGGTTCTTTTCATATCTGTTCCCCTTGTCCTCTGACCATTCTGGCTTCAAACTTGGCTTATTTTCTGCCTATAGTCCCATTTGGACAGATATCCTAGCCTTAGACTCTTTGACTTGCCTCTGATTTGACAAAGTTTTAGGTGTTCGTTTCCTCCCAGTAACTGCCTAAACTTCACATACCGTAACCAAGGAAAAGGAGTGCCCTATCTTGGAATAGGACCTCATTAGAACTCTTTCCACACTTACGTCTCTGTTCGGCAGGAAAGGATATGGAACAAGATGGTTAACAATGAAAAAAAAGATCATTATTACACTAAGAGACCCAAGAAATATCCATTATGACCAGACTCTATGGGCTGAGTGGGAAAAAACAGTTTGAATATAAAGTAACTTATCTGTGGAATTAATTCAGGTTCAGAAGAATCACAAACATAAGCACAATGAGGCCAAAGTCTAAAACACACACACACACACACACACACACACACACACACACACACACAGAACCAGTTGGATGAAAGCACTTAACAGGAACTGAGAATTCTAAATTCTATTCCTAAATCAACTGCACTCATAGAATAAAAGTGTGAAGTTGTGGTACCACAGATAAAATGGGAGGCATACACTTTGTTTCCAACACTTAAAATTATTTCGCTAACACAGCAATCTAGGTTTTATGATAACCCACCACAGTATGCTCAAGAAAACGGCATCAGACTCTGATCCGCTTTAGGAACACATTGCTCTGCTTAGTCTTCCCATTCCTCTCTCCCCTATCTCGTATGTGCTTTTAAAACCAACAGAAAACCTTTCTTGGGAAACATTTCTAAATTCATTTCTGTGCCTCATACCATTCCCACTATTCTAGTGCAGGTTCATATTCCACAAATGATTGCTGTCACCCATCTATGACTAAATTTCTTTTGTTTGTGCAGCCTTTGTCATCCTCCTGGGAACCACATACCAGATTAATCATTGACTGGACTCTATTTATGTGCCATCCCAGATCTCCGTGACCCCACTCACAAGCTCCCACTCCCAACTGTGGGCTTTATTTGCCTTGCTTCCCAGCAGCGGTGGCTCTGTGACTATAGTTACAAAGCTTCAGCTGCTGCCACTGTCACCACCAATGCATACCTACATGCAAATAGTGCCTCGCTGCACTGGACCCACAGAGAATCTGGCCTCCCTACTGGCTGGCTGCCTGAAGCTGGCTGATCCAACCTAGAAGCAAAGGGACATTAACACCTCATGGAGCAGAGCTGGACCAATGGTCAGGAGACAGGAAGAAGCCAGAGATTAGATTGCTTGCACTCTCCTCTCATCCCGTGGGTTGTTTCAAGCTGCATTAGTATCAGGTAGTTTCTCTGAAGACGTCCTGCAAGACCCAGTGATCCTCTGTGGTCAGCTCAGTGGTGCATCCTCTCTCTGATTTGGCCTCCTCCCTTCCCTGCCTCTTCCTCTATTCTCTTACTCTTGATTCCCTGGGATTATGCTCCCCAATAAATCAGTAGCATATATGCTTTGCCTTAGGCTTTATATGTGGGGAACGTGTGCTAAGATAATCATCTTATTACTTTCACAAAGCCCTTTCTAGAATAATGACCTGCAAAGCTCCCTTCATGTAGCATGCTGGCTATTAAGAAACTGTGTATTTCTTGCACTACCTAGTCAACCTTCTCTTTCACCATTTATAACTTCCTTAGTGCATACCTCACTCTGTCCATCCACGACACAAACAGACTATCTTCATGGCTGCTATTTCCTACTTAACTGTATTTTGGTACAATTCTGTGTACCATGTCTTACCTCTCCAATTAAATTGTAAACTTAAGTATGACATACTTAAATATGTCTTTGTATTTTGACATCATTTTGGCACCTAGAATAGTACAAGGGATTATTATGTATTTGCTGCTGATAAAAGTTATATACACATGACCGACCATGTTTCTTCCCAAATAACAAGGAAAAATCCTGGAGTAAACATGGTCATCCCCGTAATTAACCAAACTCAGGTGAAACATTGCTTAGAAATAGCCACAGTGACATTTCAATGAAAAATTTTTTTTTCCTTAGGAAACTAGCAATACACAGGTTAGAAGAACATAAAACGAGGCCAACTCCCTATTTTACCTAAAGGATCTATTTTTCAACCCAAAACATGATTTGACAGTCCTTACATGGTAATTTTTGACTATTAAAAAATCTATAAAACATTCATTTTATGAGTGTTATAAAGTCAAATGACAATCCTGTTAGATCATCTCTTATTCTCTAATCAAGATAATACATTATAATAACTTTGTTTCATATATTTTATAATTTTCAAAGTACTTTTAAATGTATTTTTCTAATTAGATCTTTCCAGACATGTCAGGCAGGAAAGTCTCATTGTCCCCATTTGATGCGAGGATGAAAAAAGGGGCTGATATCCGTGACTAGCCTAAGGTCACAAGACTAAGAAGGTTCTGTTTGAATGAGAACCCAGATCTTCTGACTGCGAGCGTGGAGCTCTATTTGGATTTTCCCCAGAAAGATTACACAAAGCAAGTTGTTTCTCAGCAATGGTGAAGCTTGAGGTCTCTTTAATTCTATGGAAACATTCAATACATGAATAAATTGTGGAACAGCTCTGTGACCTGCAATGATGAGTCTAGTTTCTAGGTGTTCCTTCCTAGATTATGAACCTGGCAGCGAATGAAAAAAATCCGATATCCCAAAGGAGCAAATTAAAAATATGAGGGAATCTCACAGGCACCGAATTAAATCTTCATTGCGTCATTTATGATTTACATAGCTCTCAAGGGAGCTCAGGGGTTAGGTTTTAGAGCAGGTGATAACAACACTGACTCCATTTAAGTCATTTTCTATTACCCTGCTGCTGATGCAAATGGAGAGTACGGAAACACAGAGATGAGTGTGACTCTTCTCTCCAGAATGAATATCACGGGCTCTACTATAATTGTGTGTAAGTAATTAATCAACCAGAAAATGTGATATGATCTCTCAGGACCATATGAGGAGAATGAGAGAAGCAGCTTGTCATATACAACATGCTAAGGAAAAACAAAATTGCTATATAGCCTGTGCAGTTCTATACTTGGGCAAAATGCTTTAAGTTTAAAACAAACTTGTGAGGTGGAGGCGTTGGAGTATAAAGCAAAACCCACATTGGTGACCAGTGTGGAACAATTTGGATAGGCAAGAAAAATCTCATTTCCTTGAAAGTCTTAGTCATCCTGATCTGAGAATGTCATGTAACGAAGAACTAAAAAAAAATTTTTTTTAAATTATGAAGGTGGGAGAAGGAAACTTCACAATACGAGATATTTTCCCCAAGACCACAAAGTAGGTGTTAGAACAAGGCTAGTTCCCAGACCCATTCACATTCTACTGTTTCAAGCTTCTCTTCCACACTGTCAAATTGGGGTTAACATTAACTTAACTCTCCTCTTTGATGTTCAATTTAACACCTTCTGGATCAGAGCAGCATGTCTCTTTCCCTTCATAAGAATGCTGTTTCCGAACGCCAGCTTTTGAAATAGCTATACACAAAACTCTTGAGGAGACTGTTTAAAATGCTGATTCCAAGGCTCTGCCCTTGAAAATACTTGATCTAGTAGGCCTGGGTCAGAACCTGAATATCTGTATGTTTAAAAGTTACCATTGATGATTCTGACTTTCAGAACAATGGGTCAAGATTAAAATCAGATTTCCTTTAATATAATCTCTCTGACTATTCGCTCATTCCCCAGGTTCTCCTCAATTCCCATCACTGGTGCAGGAGCAGAAGAAACCACTCTAGATGCCTCTGAATCCTTCAGTCTCAATCCCACACCAAGAGGTGCACAGCAGAGCGGTGCCCCTCTCTCCCGTCTCCGACAGATTCTGCAGCCAGCCCATTTCTGGTCCATACTGACCTCCATTGTTTTCAGCAAAGCAACACCACCATCATTCTGTCTCTGTCCAGGCAGCAGCACAGAATTCAGAATATATTTAAGGACTTTAACGTTCTATGGAATAGTTCTCTTCAATGAGAAGACTTTCACGTGTATGCTAGGGTTTCAGCAGTTTAAGGCTTTCTTCTTTGCTCATTGTATCGTATTTTTTTGCATACCCACTTTTGTATTTATTTATTTTTACTTATTTCATCTTATCTAAGAATCCTTCTACATCTTTAAGAAACAGAGAATAAAGAGATATACCTCAAGCCTCCAGTGGACAGACTAGTTTATATACATATATTTCAGATATAAATGAGGATCACTCCAGGCAAGGAAACAGTACATACTTACAATTCAGTGCTATGGTGCCTTCTATGTGTGAAATGCTTCATTCTTCAGAGATCTTTCTATATCAACACTCCTTCATCCTTTGGAACTAGAGAACTTTCAGGAAAACCTTCTGATTGTTTCATACTGGGCTCTAAAACTTGCTTGCCTTTGTCCCTATCTGCTGCTCAGTGGTTCCATATTAGGAATTTGGAAATTGCCCCAACAGAAGAACTGAACCATTCATTTGCATTAACATTTCACAAAACAGTACCGCACAGGACACCAAAAGCAATGCTATGCACAAGGCTCCCTAGTTGAGAGGGTCAGTATGGATGTCCAGGTACCAGGCTGAGCCAGCCCTGAGGAAAGGGCATCTTTTCTAGTTTATATAGGCAGCTCTGATTTTTGTACTTTACTCATTTCTAGCTTTTATTCCTCTTTACCTATCTCCTTGTCTTTTGCAATTCTGCTGCTTCTTATAGTACAATAAACTATAATAATGCCATATTTTATAGAACCTGGCACAGCATATCATAAAATGGCTGAAAGTGATGTCATATGAAAAGCTCTTAAAAATCGAACTAAACACCCTTGAGGTTCACCCTGGCTTCGCCAGTTCCCTAGACTCCAGAACCCATCAGGAAGTGAGAAGCTTGTTGGGGAGACATGGGCAGCTTCATCATGAAACAGACTGATGTTACTTCCTAGGGAATTCTCTCACACTATGGAGAGCAGAAGCCTGGATGTACAAGAAACTTGCGGCATATTCTAAGTAAACCAGATAAAATTGTTCCAGGACAAATCGCAGTCTAACAGCAGACAGTCACCAGGCTGGTGTGTCTAAATCTTCTTTAAATATTTGAGTGGCTCTAACGTATAGGGCCCTGAGCTTAGTTCTGGAGAAGCAAAGTCATAAAATATGGTCCCTGATGTAAAGGGGAAAACGCAATAGGAAAGAACAAACTAAAATACAAAATTGTGTATTTGAAATGCCAAACGAGACATACAGATGTTAAGTGCCAGAGGAGCCCAGACAGAGCAAAGTTCACCAAGTACTGGGGAACTACGGGGGGGGGGGGGGGCGCGGGTGGGGGTGGTGTTAAATAAAGGGGTGGGACTGAGGGAAGTTGAAAATAATCAATCTGAAAATTTACCCAGCATGTACATGCCTAGCAGTTTCAGGTTTAATTATAAACCCTAGAGGAGCATTGTTCAGTAGAAATATAATGTCAGCCACAAACATTATTTAACTTTTTAAAAGGCAAAAAGAAACAGATACAATTAACTTTAATAACATATTTTATTGTACCCAACTGGTATGGACTGGATGTTTGTGTCCCCCAAATGCATGTGCTGAAATCCTAACCCCCCAAGTGATGGTATGAGGTGACATCTTTGGAAGGTGATTAGGCCATGAAGGCAGAGCCCTCGTGAATGGGATTAGTGCTGTTATAAGAGGCCGGAGAGCTAACTCTAGTTCTCTTTCTGCCATGTGAGGATAACACAAGTAAGCACACTAACCTGGAAGAGAGCCCTCACCAGAACCCAACCATGCTGGTACCCTGATCTCAGACTTCCAACTTCCAGAACTGTGAAATATGAATTTCTGTGTTTATAAGCCACCTACTTTACAGTATTTTGTTATAGCAGCTCAAACTAAGACACTAACATATGCAAAATATTTCAATTTGTAATCAATATAAAATTATTGAGATATTTTATATTTTTCTCATACAAAGTCTTGGAAATCTAATGAATATGTTCCACTTACATCTCAGTATAAACTAGCTACATTTCAAGAGCTCAAGAGACACATGTGACTAGTAGTTATCATATTAGACAGCATGGCCCTAGAGAAACTCTGTGCATTGGGCAGGAAGAAATGTGTATAAATATATACTCCGAAGCATTATATTATAGTGAAAAACAGGAAATGGACCTCCATCAAACGGGAGAAATGTGTAAATAAACCATGAACAAAAGGATGGAAGCATTGCTTGGATTCACCTTAAATTCATGTTGGTGACTTCTGGGAGGAAGGAGGTAAAATGGAACGGAGGAAATACATAGGTGTGAATTTTATCTGCAATATTTTAATTCTTTAGATTAAAACAAATACAGAAATACTAGTCTTTGCTCAATGGGCAGAAGATACATGGACTCTTACTGTATTATTCTTTGTATTTTTCTGTATTTAAAAGCTTTTAAGAAAATTACAAAATAAAATTCACTGAGGATATGGAGGTGCAAGTAGTAGACAATCAAAAGACTGGCTCTTTGAAGAAAGAATACAGTCATAAGTCAAGGGACAACTGGGGATGGTGGCTTGGTTTGTCAACTGATGGGAATGATCCAGAAAGGAGAGTTAAGGCTGTGAACGAGAGGTGACAGCTAAAGTTTTATATTCCCTGCACATGTGTGTGACAAATGTGAGTTCAATTTTGCAACCTCACGTTGGGAGAGTGTTGATGAAGCAGAGGGTTTTATAGAATGAGGGAGTAATGCTCCAAAAGCAGCAGTGATACTTAATGAGTCACCTATTCCACTACCTGGCCCTGGGGCATACCTGGTGTTAAGGAAAACACAGCTGGGAGAGGTGGGAAAGTAGGGTTCTTGGGGGCAGCCAGGGTTAAGTTAAAGTAAGGAGGTAGAGAAATGTGCAAAGATGTGGAAGTTATAGGGGAGTGTACTGCTCATGAAGGGAGGATCCAGGGGGTGTACATTGGAAGCTCAGGATTGGAACAGATCAATAAATATAATGGGTCATAAAGAGATGTGAGCCCAGGCATGGCCAACTGGAGAGGTTTTTCCCTTCTGGCATCAACTGATTTTCACAGGAATGTGAGGTACTACGGGATCAGTTCTGATCATCTTCTGGGGAGAGGCAGGGTAAAGAGTGTTTCCAGCGTGTAGGTCCTGAATGATTTGCTTGGTGGTATGTTGATTTCTGGAATATGTGCTCTCTCAGGCTTCAAACAGGACTTTTGAATTTCTTTCAATGTTTCACTCCTCTAACAGTGCTGTGGGAAGACAGAGTGAGACATAGTAATCAAGGGCACTGGGTTTAGGTTCCATATCCTCCACTTTTTGTGTCACCTTGAACAAATTAATCTCCTGGTGCTTTAATTTTCTAAATGTAAAATGGAGTGCTGATATATCTATTTACCTCACTGAGTTGAGAGAAAAATAAAGAGTTCATTAATATGCATAAAGCTCTTATCACAGTACCTAACACTAAGTGTTAGCTATGGACATTATAATCAGTGTAGCTATATATTTATATGCATTCATGATTATCTCCTTAGGTTAAATTCTTGACAATATAATTGTTAGGTAAGAAGGTGTGCAAAATTTTAATGCTTTCATGTAACTTGCCAAAATACTCACCAGAAGAGAAATTAAATCTCGCTACCATATCATCTGATACTTGTTTGATTCCCTCTTATTTATGTCACAATGCATGACAACCCACTACCCACTCAGGAATCGGTTACGATAGTCCTCTGTGTACCTACTGACCCACAACGCAGGAGTGCGGCCTGGTGATCCGCATTTTAAAGAGGTGCCCATTCAATTCATTAGCAGTCTTCAGTTTAAAACCATTGTTCTAGAATTTCATCAATTGATAAATCAACTGCTAAAACATTGGTTTTACCCAGTCTCTTTGCAATGTTAACACTTTGGCCCACGCTCTTACTGAAATTCCTCTTGGCTTCTATAACACTTCTCTCTTCTGCATCATCTGCTATTTCCATACCGCATGCTTTTTCCCTTTAAGGAGCAAGTAAGTGGGTAATCTTACGTAACTGGCAAGTCCAAAGTGGCACTGGCTTTAAGCATAGTGTCCAGTACAGAAATATGTGGGCCGTGTCATCTAGGGGCCTGAAGCAATGCCATCAGGGCTTTGGCTCTCTCCTCCCATCACTGGCTTAGTTTCTTTGTATTTGGACAGACTCCCTGGCAATCAAAGTACTGGCACACTCTGACTCAAATCCCTGAGCTTTCAGAAGCCCAGGAGGATTTTTTTTTTATGTCTATACCTAGAAATCTTAAAAAAAAAAAAAAAAAAAAAAAGGACAATCTTTATGGCTCAGGACTAATCCAGGGGTGGGAGTCACTATGCCAAATCAGACAGGGTACCATGTTTGCATTACCAAGTCCGCAGCTATTAATTTTCTTCTGATTTCTCTTCCATTTTTGCAGTACTCCCATTCAGTCAATCACTAAGTCAGGCTAATTTATCTCAACAGTTCTCAAATCTGTCCTTTGCTGTCCTGACTACTATTGCCCTAATTCAGACTCTCACCATCTCTTGCCAAACTATTTTAATAGCCTTCTGTCTGATCACCCTTCTCCATTCTTGCCTCTCCTTGATTCGTCTTCCATACAGACACAAAGAAAAGCAAATGCAATCTATTTCCTTATTTAATACCATTAGGTGCTTCTCCACTAGGATAAAGTAGTCAGAATTCCTTAGAATGGCATAGAAAGCCCTCCAAGATCTTCCAGAGCTATCTACTGATCACCCTGTATGACCAAAACTAATCCATTTGCTTTTCCTCAAACCGTTTCCAGTTAAACGAATTACATACATTCAGATACCAAAGCTGAAATTTTAGACATTCTCGATTCCTTTCCCTCTCTACCTAACTTGTAGACATTTTCTAGATCCTGTATTTCTGTCTTTAAATTGTTCTCTGCCTCTTTCATTCCCTTCATTCTGCCCTCTCCAGGCCTTATTACATTCTTCCTCGTTGCCAGTCACTTGCCTCCAGTATCCACACCTTTCTCCCAGCCTCCTCTCCCCTGTCACCAGGCTAACCTTTGAAACATGTCTTATCAAGAAAAACCTTCCATAGTACCTCATCCACTGAATAAAAGTCCTCAAATCTTAACAAGTTATTCAAGGTTACAGACACTGTGGACCCTCTTCGACCCGTCCTACCTCTCCACGCCAGGCCGGGCACTCCATGCTCCAGACACTGTGGACCCTCTTCCACCTGTCCTGCCTCTCCACGCCAGGCCAGGCACTCCACGCTCCCGACACTGTGGACCCTCTTCCACCTGTCCTGCCTCTCCACGCCAGGCCAGGCACTCCACGCTCCAGACACTGTGGACCCTCTTCCACCCGTCCTACCTCTCCACGCCAGGCCGGGCACTCCACGCTCCCGACACTGTGGACCCTCTTCCACCTGTCCTGCCTCCCCATGCCAGGTCCGGCACTCCATGCTCCTGCCATGCAGACTGTGTCCTCAATGCCTCCATGCCTGTTTCTGCTATTCTTCCTACACGGAGTGTTGTTCCTCGTATCAGCCCACGGAAATCCTTCTCAACCACCAGGGCTAAGCAGAAACACCTTTTCTTTTTTGAAGCATTCCTAGATTTCCCTAGTAGGACTACTCTGTTTATATACTGTAAAAATGATCACAGCCTGATTAATATAGTGGTTAATTGTGCATCAATGTCAGGCCCAATAGCTTGGGCGTTCCAGTACTTACAGATTCTGACTTTCAGAGAGTTACTGAGCCTTATTTCTCATCTACATATGGAAATGTTAATACCTACCTCACAGAGTTGCTTTAAAAATGGAGACAAAATGTGTGAAGAAATCAGAACAGTTCCTGGCACATAAACAGTTACTAGTGTTCCTGGACTTCACCAGACACCTCCAAAGGCACCACATCATATCTCAGTATAGCATGTGCACTAAGCTTAGGGGTGATGGAATCAAACTGCCTGGGTTTGAAGCCCACTTCTACCACTTACCAGCTGTGTGATCTTGGTCAAGCTCTTTGTCTTCACATTGTTTATCCGTCTGCAAAATGGGGATAATAAAATACCTACCCAATTGGGTTTTCATGAGGATAACATAAAATAAATATAGCAAGCAAGAACAGCACTTGGCATCCAGTTAGTGCTAAGTGTTAGTTACAATTTCATCTCTGTATCCCAGAGTCTAGCACAGAAACTGGGACATGGTTCTTGCTCAACAAATACTACATTGTATTGAACCCTATGCTTCACTTGGCAGTGTCTAGTTAAAGTTCTTACCTGTGTTAAGCATAATGACTCATTCCATTGCAATTATTTTCTATAGTTAATACCCATCTACAAAATGCCAAGCTGCTGCCTATCTCATTGCTTGGTGAACCACCAGTGAGTGCAAATGTGTGTACAATTATGGATGGTTTGTTTAGTCTTGAATAGGCTTCTCTGAAGCCATAATATTGTTATATACATGTAATTTGATTAATATGCCAATAGTGTGTCAAGTGAATAGCACACCTTCCAAAAACAGTATACTAAAATGTTTTTACATTGATTTTGAGGTAGTTGCCATGCATAGAAAGATTGCTTCTTATTTCTACTAATATAATTGCTTTGCAGAGGAACTGTATTTCTGGATAAAAGTATTTTAAAAATACAAAAATTTGCAAATTTCTAACCTATACCAAACTGGGGCAGGATGAAAAATATTCTCTAATTCTCCGACTTTTGTTTTGGAATCTGTGTTATAATAAACCACCAGAAGGAAGCCACTGTGGATTGGTGAGGGAAGGGAGTGGGGACCTGGGGGACCTATATGGGAGCAGCAAAGACAGCAGTTTCCATCAACAATGACCCTGTTGAAGAAGCACTGATAGGGGTCAGAAAACCTAAGGAGGAAAGCAGACTCCTTATGAATAATCAACACTTGCTCTAGTGCAGTTTTTCTCAACTTGGCACTTATCGATATTTGGGGCTGGATAGTTCTTTGTTATGAGGGAGCTGACCTGCACATTGCAGAATGTTGAACAACACCCCTGCCCTCTATCCACTAAATGCCAGTAGCATCTGATTCCCAGACGTGAAAACCAGAATGTCTCCAGACTTTGCCAATAAAAGGCCAAACACTCTGGTATGAGAATCACTGCCTTAATGGGAGAAAATTAGCAAAATCATCTAGATGGAACCTCTTATATTTAAATGTGCACTATTTTTAAGTAGCTTTATTGACTCATATAGACTTACCCTAAAACTAATGATCTGTACTAATAATACAAGAAGCCAGGACTATGATTGCAATATATTTTACCAGAGATGGGTCCTAGCAGTCCTCTGTTCCTCAGGTTGGAACCTAGAAGAGTGTGAAGGCAAGAGGATGACATAGAAGAAAAGAGCCACTGGAAACTGCTAGCTGGTCTTTCAATTAGCAAATCGTTTTGGAGATACCTGTGATATATAGGCAATTGCAGGGAATGCAGAGGTACCATACACATAGACTTTGTTTGAAAGGAGATTACAATCTCCTGACAAACTATTTCCAGTGCAATTCTCATCTTTTGCTTTTTTACTTTTAGTATCTGGTTGGTACTTACGTTTTAACAGCAGGGGCCATTACAAATAATGTTATGTAGTTATAAAATGAGAACAGAACAATGTACAGCTCGTTTCTCCATAATACTTTGCTTAAATCATTTTAGGAAATTAACTGTATTATTAATTGCCTAAAAACAAGACTCCAAGCACCTTCTCAGCCAGTACATTCCCCCAAATGTTTCCTTTATAGTTGGTAAAATACTGCAATGGTTACACAAGCTTTAACTGTAAATTTAACTTACAAATATAGTAAAATTAACTTAATGATAGAAAATAAAGTTTCCCCATACTGGGTAATACTTATTTTTATGTCAGAGATGAATAAGCAACAGGTAGAAGTCTCAAATGAGCAGAAATAGAGAACTCAAGGGCTTTAATTATATGATGTGTAATAAAAAGAACTGGCATAAAACACACTGTACTAGTATCCTGAAGGATTATTTAAAACTATAAAATGCCTACATATGTATCTCATTCTGACTGAATTATAATCAGGTATTCATCTTCCTGCTACACTCTGTCAACCCTGCACCTCTGAATCCAGTCACTCCTCTGATATGTATGCCTTTATTATTAAATAGCTGTCCAGAGTGTATTAGAATTAAATATATATTTAGCAACAAGCAAATGCCAGGAATCATAGGACATCAGCAGGGACCAATGAAGGTATTATATATAAAGATTTTAAGCTCTTGACATATCAGAATAAAGAAACTGTTTTTCTGATTTCAGGAGTGAACTTAGTAACTCCCTTCTCCTCTCTCAATCACAGTTGGCCCATTTGATTATAGTTATACAAATTGTAATTTATAGGATTATTTTGCTATCTGTTGAAAAGTCAATCTATTCTAAAGTTCCAGAAGCCGCCGCTTTTTAAATAGTGCTTTATGTGTTATATATTCTTACATGTAATAAATCACTCTTGAGATGCAAGCAAAGCAAAACAGTAGCATTTCATTTCCCATTAATGGGTCTAAATACAAAGTAGGAGAGTCCAGGTAAGTCACTTAACTCCTCCAGGTTTTATCTACAAAAAAAACTGGTACAAATACCTGCCCTTTCTTACCTTACACGGTTGTCCTGAGGATCACATAAGAAAATGTAGTTGTCAGGAAGAAAGCATACCCACAAATGCTGGAGCAGAACTGTGGTCACATATTTTTGTTACAGCCAAATTCTTTCAGGTGAATCACTCAGCTTCTGTACTGTTTGTGCCTTACAGAAAGCTGGAAGTACTGTGTCCCCTGCTGTTGAAATGTGAATACATCTGGTTGTTGGTTAAAACGAAATGAACTACACTACAAATGCCTCTTTATAATGGAGGTAAAAATACTAAAATAAAAATCTGAAAATCTTCAGAGGAAGCAGCTACCTCCATGCAATAGGAGCATGACTTTCACTTAATCCATCGAGATGAAGGCAAATAAAATTAATCTTAATCAGAATTTCTTGGTATTGAAACTTTATGATCTAATTTCTTTACACTTCCTCTCCCTAAGCCCTTGATGTCCTGGGCTCCTGGACTCAATCCCCTGGAGTTCATCTTGGCTCCTTCTCCAGGAAAGAGAAAAAATTTCCGATTAATCTGAAAAACTTAACTCACTGAATGTCATCCGAAATAGATTTCGGAGAGTGTTAAATGATTCGGCTTTTAACCTTTAAGCCACCTGTTTTCAACTGTGTAGTAAGTTTTGGCACCTTTTAAAAGGGATGCCATGCGCAAGGCAGAGACTTGTTTTGTTTTTTCTTTTGCCAGGAAACAGGAAGTGCTAGTTACAGTGGGGAGTGAGATAGGTAAAAAATGTCTTAAATGCTCATTAAGGTAAAATGACCTTACCTTAAGGTAAACATTCCAACAGAATGTTTGTCAGGTACAGAGCACTTATTTTTATATTTCTAATTTCCCAGAATAATGCCAATTCATAACCCCCAGTAGGTGTTCAATGGATGTTTATTAAATTAAATCACCTTGATTTGGATCTCTCAGGCTGACTGGAAGAAAGGGTCTGTCACATCCTCAGTCCCCTGAGATCTGGCCTTCGCACAGGTCTCTCTGCAAACAAGGTTTGGTCACATCTACGAATCCATGGCTTTTAAGATTCCCAAGTGACATGTCTGCATTTAGGGGCATATTTTAATTAGTATATGATGTCTTCATGCCTGTGTCCTAGAATGTATTACTAATATTTCTATTACTATTCCTCAATGGTGATCAACTAAGAAAAAATAAATTATGAAGTCCATCTTGACCAAGAATTCCCTCCCACCAAGATTTGTAAAACTTTCTGCCACACATATTTGAAGATGATCTTTTTTAACACCTAGAAATGTATATTTTAACTTAAAATAGAATTTCTGAAACTTCTAAGAAATCAGTAATTTTCTCACCAGTTCAGTAAACCACTTTACCAATTAATCTTTTATTTTTTATTGCATACATCAATATTTAACAGAAGAAAAATAAAGAATCCCTAATGTTAAACTGAAGTGAGTTACATGTTATCTTCTGGTTCTTTTCAATGTAGACCTAAATTTTCACACATATCAGTAAACATAATTTATGTTCTTATTAACATTTTTGAATCTCACACTTTTTTGCATACAATTTTACATATATCAATATTATTTAATGGCTATATAACATTCTGTGATAGCACTAGCAATACACCCAAATTTACTTAACCATTTCCCAGTTGTTGGGCTTTTTCCCCCTTAAAGTTATCTGAGTGAGGCCGGGCGCGGTGGCTCACGCCTGTAATCCCAGCACTTTGGGAGGCAGAGGTGGGAGGATCACAAGGTCAGGAGATCGAGACCATCCTGGCCAACACGGTGAAACCCCGTCTCTACTAAAAATACAAAAAATTAGCCAGGCGAGGTGGTGGCACCTGTAGTCCCAGCTACTCGGGAGGCTGAGGCAGGAGAATGGCGTGAACCCGGAAGGCAGATCTTGCAGTGAGCCGAGATCACGCCACTGCACTCTTGCCAGGGTGAGAGAGCAAGACTCTGTCTCAAAACAAACAAACAAAAAAAACGGTTATCTGACTGGAATTGCTAGAAACCTTTGTACAAATAGCTTTTCTTTCTTTTAAATATTTTCCCAGGCATATGCCACTCAAAGTGAGTATGTCAAAAGATAGATCGGTTATAAAGCCCTTTTTATATTATAGTCTTCTACATAGTTCTCTTAAAAGGCTACTAATATACAATGCTGCTGCTATGAGGACACATGCAATTAAAACAATTTTGCTAATACAATAGCATGAACTAAGTCAAAGTTGCATTTTTAATATTAAGAAATTTGAATACCATTCAAAGAATTTTTTGTATCATGTATACATGATCTCTTTATAAATGTGCCTAAAAGTACAAACCCTTATGGATATGTATATAGTTTTACAAAAATTGAGTGCACCCATGTGTAATGCAAATAGCTTCTTTTAAATTTCATCTTGTTTTGTCTTTTTCCTATTTACTACACATTTAAAATTTTTTCTCTTAGTTCATCTACCTTATCAATTGCCATGAAGTTCCTTTGTACCACTATTGGTGTGAGACTCATAGTCTTTATTTTTCTTTTTATACTTAACATTTAATTTATTTGGAATATCATATGTAAAGTGGATCTAATCTTTCCACACTGGCATCTAGCTAGTCTTTTCACCAGCAGTTATTAATATTTCTTTCTTTCCATTGGTTTATTAGTTTTAGTTAAACTTTATTCTTGGCACCACAGAATATTCAGAAAGGTTGCTTAATAGCATGTATTAAGGATTTGGAGGCAAGACTCCCATTTTTTCCCCCTAAATTAAAAAAACTTACATCTTTGCTTGCTTTCCTAAATAATTTATTACAATTATGCCACATTACACACAGCAACCAGTTGGAATGTTAAATGAACTGTAGTAAATTTCATACTAATGTCACATATTGGCATTCCTTTGGATGTAGCTTTATATTTTAATACACACTATCTAACTTAATCCTCACAATAATTCTGTGAAGTATTTCTATTCTGTAGATGGTGAAATAGATACTAAGAGTGACTTTCCCAAGAGTATACAACTGCTAAGTAGTGAAATGAGAACTGTAATTCTGGTTTTCAAAAAACTCCCCATCTCCCCATGTACTACTTTTCCATTACACCAGCATGGCTCCCATGGGAGTTTGCTCATTTTTAAAAATATAGCTCCTTAAACTTGCTTCTATTTAGGTATCTTTCTTAATTTATCTCAATGTAGTTATATAACTTTCTTTAAAAGTCTCATATATATTAATAACCAAACACTTTTTAAGTTGCAGTTTGTCACTGTTGAGATGTAGAAATGATATTTTAAAAAATTTTATATCCTGCAACTTCTTGAATTAGTCTTTTATTGTGAGTATATTTCTATAAGTTTAAGCAGTTGTAAAGCCATGTTAATAGAAAATATTTACGCTACTTTCCTTATCTTCCTTATTTTGTGAATGCTGGCTTTTACTGCAATGACAGGTTTCTTTAAACATATATAAAAATGGTGCCAACACTGTTTACATTCCACCTGAGGAATGTTTGTTTTCCCAGTAGGAATAGTAGTAGTTCTTGGTTTAAGTACTTAACAGACTCCAAGAAGTCTATGAAATCATTGCCAGAAATAATTGAATCAAGGGTGAATGATCAATTTTTGAAAAGTTATCTGTAGTTAATACTTTGAATTTTTACCATGTGTTCTGTTGATGCTGATTTAATGGCTGTTCTGCTGAACACCAGCCTTATAATCCTGAGTGATAGTAAATTATTTGCTCTATTGTTTGCCAATATTTCATTCTGCATTTTGCATGTTGAGAATAAAATCCTTCTAAAAATGTCTTTTAGTATTCAGAACATATTTGCCTCAAAAGACAATCTGAAGCATATTGTCTTTCATGATAGATGGATAGACATTATTTAAACATTTTTAAAAGTTCACCAGCAGGCCAGGCGCGGTGGCTCAAGCCTGTAATCCCAGCACTTTGGGAGGCCGAGACGGGCGGATCACGAGGTCAGGAGATGGAGACCATCCTGCCTAACCCGGTGAAACCCCGTCTCTACTAAAAAATACAAAAAACTAGCCAGGCGAGGTGGCAGGTGCCTGTAGTCCCAGCTACTCCGGAGGCTGAGGCAGGAGAATGGCATAAACTCGGGAGACGGAGCTTGCAGTGAGCTGAGATCCGGCCACTGCACTCCAGCCTGGGGGACACAGCAAGACTCCGTCTCAAAAAAAAAAAAAAAAAAAAAGTTCACCAGCAAGTCCATTAGGGTCAAAATCCAACCTGTCAGAAAATTATACTGAGTTGTGATATCCCCTAAATTTTTAAATGTTTTTATTGGTATAACTTCTCATTTCCCATTTATTTTGTATTCAGTAAGAAGTATATTCATTTTCTTCATTTTTAAATCAACCTTTATTTTGGACTAATTTTTCCTATTTCTATTATATTCAGCTATACCATCTTTTGCAACTTCTCATTGTTCCTTTCCTTGATTTCTTATGAATAATTTGTGATACTGAAAATCTTTTCGGTAGATCTGGAATACCTTCACCGTCATTTTATTTATCATCTTATGTATTTCTCATTTTAATTACTATTTTATAGGTCTATTTCAAGTATTTCAGTTGTTTTGATAGATTTAAACTTTAGGATAAAATTTAAATATGACTTTACTATATTTTAAAAGTCAATACAATCCATGACTTTGCTACTTTAAGTAAGTTGTCAATTACTTAAATCTGTCTGGTCTCATTTTCTTCACATATAGAGGAGCAAAAAATGAGTGTATTCCGAACAAATTTTGGCCTGGTAATATTTTTTATAACACGATCTTCAGATCAAGAGATGTGTTACTGAAGAACATTTTCTTAAACCTTAGCCAAATTCTGCTTCAATGAGATCCATGCTCTAAAATACATTTGTTTAGTTCATCTTAATCTTCACATTTCTCCGATTCAATAAGCTGCAGGACCAGTGTGTGCTTTTCCACCCCGGGAATGCTCGACTAATTTTCGTGGGCACTTTTTCTTTTTCCTGTAGTGCCTACACTCTTCTAACAGTGAATGTTAGTAGAAAGATCAAAGGTTTTAGAATCACAAAAGACTGGGTCCCCATGTTGGCTCTTCCACATACCAGATTCTGAGCAAATTACTAATAATTCTCTATTTCTTCTTTGAAGGTGATATGGTTTGGCTGTGTCCTCACTCAAATCTCATCTTGAATTGCAGCTCCTATAATTCCCACGTATTGTGGGAGGAACCTTGTGGGAGATAACTGAATCATGGGGTTGTTTCCCCCATACTGTTCTCATGGTAGTAAATAAGTCTCACGGTATCTGATGGTTTTAAAAGGGGTTTCCCTTTTCATTTAGTTCTCATTCTCTCTTGTCCACTGCCATGTAAGACATGCCTTTCACCTTCCACCATGATTGTGAGGTCTCCCCAGCCACATGGAACTGTGAGTCCATTAAACCTTTTTCTTTATAAATTACCATCTCAGGTATGTCTTCATCAGCAGCATGAGAACAGACTAATACAGAAGGTATATGCAAATCTGCCTCACAGGATTGCTGAGAAACTGTCATGAGAAAGCGTAATACTAAGTACCAAGCACATGATAAATGCTGTTTCAGAGCAAAAACTGTCACAAGATCATCATTCTCTGCCTGAGGAATGGAAACTGGACTAGACGAAAAGCAAGTTCATGTTTTCTGACAGCTCCACAGGTTTTTACCATTAGAGTACTACCAGTTTTATGATGTTGGGTGGTTCTGGGAGAAAAAAAGTTTCTATACTCTAGATAACAGCTAAGAGGCAAGAGAGATTACAGAAGGTTGTTGCTTCACAATTTGTGAAGTGGGACACAACCAAAAGGGCATGGTAAATCTTCCTTTGATTCATTCCTATCAGTTATGTTAGTAATATTAATTAAAGTGGTAGAGCCAACAAGGTGGTAGGTTTCATTCTCACTGAAAAACCTTGGGTAATCTATTTATAGAGGGTTTTATAACTATCTGGAATCCCAGGTTAAAAAGGCTTCACTCTGTTTCTCCTTAGGAATTTCAGAACAGCCCTTATGAAGTATCTTCTCCTGGGGCACTTCATTTTTCCTTTTGGTCTAAGTTACTTGTTGGAAGCTCTTTAAGTGCCAAAGCAGGGCTCTGCAGAAATTTTCTGAAGTATTAAATGAGAATAAATCTTATCCTTCAAATTTTCTTTGCAATCAACCTCCCCAAAATGAGTTTTTCAACTACTAATTGAACTCCAATTCTTTTTGTAAATCAGAACACTGTGGTGGCGTCATTGCCTCATCAGTTACAAGAGTGAAGTGGGTATTATAAACTTCAGACCTTCACAATGAATAAAGCATCATGCAAAGCTAATCTTTTAACGATTATAGACAAACGTATTTTATTATCATATTGGCATTTGTATTAGTTGCTATTCCTACCACCATGTCTATACATTTATATTATATGCAAAAGATCCACATAATTTACCATTTGTGTGTGTTTCACTATTCGAACAGGCCGCAGCAACTATAATAGCTGTGAAAGTAATTATTACTTGGGTATTACTAATTGTTCTGTAGACAAAGATAAAATCTGAAGATCATTAGCAAATACAACATTACCTTTAAGCTGAGTTGTTAATATGGAACCCTTACATACATACCCAATACTAAAATACAGCTAACTCTGTTTTAAGATTATGGGTCATGTAGCCCATTCTAAACAAAATGTTCAATAATCAATAAATCACTCATTGATAGGTTAACAAAGATATTCAATGCTGAATGTCTGAGAGTTAAAGACAACATCTGCATAGCATTCAACATATATAACCACTTCTAATTACTCATATGGGAAACTGTCCTTTAAATGAGAATATTCTGATGCCATGAAGGAGGTCCAAAACAGCATTTCCAGATTGCTCTTTTCTAATTTTGAAGGTGCTTCTCTGGGCTTTCTTGGTTTTTGCCTTCCTCAGAGGACTCTAGTGTGGCCACTATTACATTATTGGTTCCAGAAGACTCTGGCTGCTTATCATCGCCATCAAAGATAATGTCTTCTGGATTTGGAGGTGGAGGGCAGAATTCTTCAGTTGGAAAGATCTCCTGGAAAAGTGTTTCAGCTTGCTTGACGGCATGCTCATTTCCCAGGCCACAGTCAGGCCCAGAGCAGACATAAACATTGGAAGGCAAGCCATTATATGAGCTTCTGCTGATTCCCGAGGAATCTCTCATATTAAAATAAAGAGCCCACAAGAGTCTTGGCTTTGTAAGTTCTTCCTTGTTTATTTCTGTTTCAGTATATGGAGTGAATAATTTCTTCACCACTGATTCTAAGTCTTCTCTTGCTGTTTTAGAAGATGAACATGTCAAATGTACCAGATAGGTGTCCTTCATGCATGTCATGGTTGAAGAACATAATTCAGTGACCCGTACAGCACAAGCTCCTGGCTCTGCTGGAGGAACTATCAGAATGGAAGTCTGCTGATCTGAATCTGTCTTTAGTATAGACTGATCTGTAATGAGTACTGCCCTAGAGATCTGCTTATACTGCACATTTGAGCATGTTTCCTCAGAAAGGTAACTGTCTTCCACAATAAAATATTTAGCATTTATTCTTTGACCAAAGTGATCTATAATTGCTTTACATCGTCCAGATTCTTTGTCGACTACAAAGCATTGTACTTTATGACGAAGACAATAGATTCCACCAAAAACTGCACACATCCTACAGAAACATTGGGGAATTTCTCCTTGGCCATACAAGGGAAATAAAAAGGGAGTGTTGCCAAACCGTCCGAGACACTGAAGGAAGTTTTTAATTGCGTTAAGGCCATCTATTGTAGTGCAAGATGATTCTGATGTCATTGCAATTGAGTGCAGTACAAAATGTTGAAGGTTGGGAGTTAGTTTTTTAGTTTTTAAGTATTCTGAAAATGAACACTGCCTGAAAGCTTGGTATTCATCAGGATGTTGTTCATACTCTAAACAAAATGTGAGAAATTTCATTAGCATCCTCTTTTCAACCATGGTGAGTTCCTTGCTATTAAAGACATCTGCTCTGGAACAAGGCACTTGTTCTACCTTTCCTTCCCGAAATGCAAGAATCCTAGTGACATTTTTGAATTCTACGTAACGACTAACATCTGATTTGATTAAAAGATCAATTAGCAATCCTTGAGAATATAGCAGTTTTGATACCAAATCAATATTAAACCTCCTCCCTTCTTTAACTATTTGAAGGTAAGTAATCCTATTTCTAATTGGTTGATTGGCATTATCTTCTACTGTAGATTTGCTTTCATCTTTATTTCCATCTTTATCTGAAACTGTGTGCATACAAGTTTTATCTCCACAATACTTTTCCTTCTCCACTGATTCCTCTACATCAGTTACTTCCAGTGAAATCTCTCTATCACTTTTCTGAGTGTGTTTGGCAGACATTTCATCGCTATTAAAATTTGATGACTGGCTGTCTTCAGGCAAGCCTGCGGAATCCAGAACTTCAGTGAAGGTACTAGACACCCCTGAAGAAGGATTTTTCTGCAGAGCACCAACCTCTTCAACATTGTCCTCCATATCCTGACTGGCATAACAAAAAGCTTCTGTGTGTTGGATAGTTTCATCCTTCTTGCGAAGAGAGATGGCTTCTTCTGTTTCATGGATCAGGTCCTGCCATTCAACAGTACTTTCTTCCCCAATGTCATTGTTTTGCTGATGCTCCTTCAACCAGGTTAGCAATCCTGAAAAGCTGAAACTAGCCCAGTTGCCTCCATAGTAACTTCTTGAATCAATATGCAGAACCCTCTGACCAATTCTTGAACATGCAGCTGCAAGGATGGATTCGGGCAAACCTGTCCCTATTATAACCACATCAAACTCTGTGGGAAGACTGTCCGCCATTCTAGGAAGTAAAAGTGTCTGGTGACAGTTGCTGATGAAAGAAATGAGGTGGGATTATGCTGTAATAAAATCTGTCCTTCTGATGTTCCAGTTTATCCCAGAAGCAATGAAGTTGCAGGTCCTAGCTGTTTTAACAGTTACCCTTTTAAAATATATTTTTTTCCTTATAAGTCAGTAGCATAAAAACATGAGCAAGTACATCTAATCACATCTGAGAATACTAAAATGGATGTGTGGTTTCATTTCTGTATTTCATCTTAGCAGTAAATGTCAAAATGCATCATATATGCATTTGTGACTGGAACTCTTCTCTGAAAGAAGAAAATTCAAGAAAGAATACATTGTAAACAATATAAGAGAAAAATAATTTCATGCAACAATGACAATCCATTGGAGTATGACTTCTTATTTGGACATAAACCTCCACTAAAGCATGTCTTAAATGCTTTCTCACATATTTTCTAATTTCTTGAAAATGGACAATAGAGATATAACAGCCCTCCCAAGAATCAGGCAACATAGTAATAGAGAATGAACATAATGTTCCACAAAAATAAAGAAGAAATAACATAATACAATTCTCTAACTTTAGCTTTTAAGAAAACTATCATGTGAATAAATCTATACACAGCTGTGAGCTTAGACTAAAAGGAACGTATGGCTCCATTGTTTATAGAAACAGATTATACATTAGGTACATACTGCCATGATTAAAAATATTTCTGTGGCCATTACAGTCTGTGTGTGATTCCCGAATAGCTGAATATAAGACCTTTTCATGCCACAACCACCTTAGGATCTCATGATAGCAACATGAGACTATTTCTACTCAATTACTAGTAAGATTATAATAAAAGGATTAATTCAGTAAAACAACTGGCCATTTAAAAATATTTAGGCTCATAACAGAATAGGCCTGAGGAGGAAAACCTATATATTAAAAATATGTATATGAATGTACACATGTATATAAGTGTAAGTAAAAAAGGAAAAAAAGTATGTAAGTAAAAAAGGAAAACTCCTGGTTTCATATTAAAATATCTTAACATAAATAATGCCTACTTATTTAGGCTTGTCTAAATAAGGCTTGTCTCTGCAACCCTGAATCTCTATCCCAAGCAAAAGGTCTATGTAAACATCCTCTGCCAAGACTAATGTTGTTTGTTCTTATTTTTGAAGGGTAAGTAAAGAAAAAAAAAAGGCTCTCCTGTTAACTTTGAGCATAATGCTGGTTACACTCCATGTGCAGAAGGCATCTGTGTGATGCCACGTGTGGCCAGAGGCAGAACGGCCAAGGTACTGAAGAGCATACTCACCGGAAAGTCTTTAGGCTAAAGTATTACATACACCTTACTGCTAGACTTTATAACATTCATCACTGCACTGGTTTGAGCTCTGGTTTTCGCTACTGTTAAACCTACTGAAATATAAATCAGTACAAGCTAGACCTGTCTAGGCCAAGATGACTAATAATCCTGGATATTGGTAAAACAGGCCATTCAATTGGAACTTAAATTGCGTAGGGCACAGACCTTTAGTTTAACTAAAACGGCAATCCTAACAGTCCTGTCTAGTCAAAGCCTCTGTCTCAAAAATATCAAGGATTCCACTCATTTTTGGCATTCCCTAAGAAGCCAGGAACTAAGTACAGAATGAAACAGTTGCCTGGCCCACTCAAGTATAAATTTAAGTATGTCTGAATTACTTATTCTGCTTCTTCCAGCAGGGTGTGAAGAGGGAGACTGAATCTATGATGGTATCTGAAGAGGTGTAACCATAGTATATGCTGCTTCTTGGCTTAGAAAGATAGGGCTCAGGGTAGGAGTAAGAGCAGAAGACACAGTCAATAAGCCCTAACATCAGGCACGCTCTAACCTACAGATATCAAAGAAGTCATCAAAATGCAAAGCAAGTAGGATGACCTTACAGAGCATTAAGCTGAACTACCCAGTAACAGAGATGAGAGAACTGATGGCTGGAGAGATTAAGTGACTTGGGAAAGCCCACACAATACATGAGCCGCATGATCAGGAACAGGACCCACTCTTGTGCCATCAGGCCAATGGTCTTTCCAACAGATAGGGCAAGCCTCTCCAAAAGCCTCTGCATCAAGAAACTACTTCCCTCATTTTTAAATGTCCTCCCCTTCAATACTCCACTGTTAGGTAGTTCTAGCTCAGGGATAACTATGCAGGAAGTGCCCTCCTTTTCTTCATCCTTAACCTGGATCTAGAAGCACAAACTCTGGAATTCACTCCAGGCAAAGGAATTGTCTTTGCTAAAAACTTTTTAAACTCTGTACCAACTTCACTACTAACTTGCCCCCCAGGGCTTAAAAAAGTCTCTGAATCTCTTATCCCAGGGTTTCCACCTCTACATTAAAAACAGGGAGAAAGTCATGGTTGAAAGCACTAAATGCCCTGAAAAACAGGGCAGCACTTAGGCAAAAACCTAGGTGAACTTAGAAAATCACTGGGTTGGGACCCTAAGAGGGATGGTGAAGAAGAAAAACAGGAAGGGAGAAGTGACTAGGAGACACACGAGGGTGGGGTCAGCAGAGGAAAGAGGTGAGGAAGAGGGTGGATGACAGCTAGCACTTATAAAGAACTCAGTACACCCTTGTGTTCAAACTCCCGGGAACGAAAATAGAATTTTCCAGCACAGAAAAGGCACTTCGAGGAAAAAAGAACTTTGATGTCTGAACAAACACCTGTTGACTACCCCGGAGAACACTACTGATGATACTTTAGGCTTGGGCTTGAATAACCTTCTTAGCATTGCCAAATAAATTGCCTGATAGGTATTTTTAAATTAATATAAGGAGTGTAATCCCATGGCCATCCATATCACAACCTACATACACTTACAGTCCCCCTCCCTAAATTTCAAATGTTTGTTCAAATGAAATTATCAGATTAAAGCTTATGAGGGGCAGGAAGGAAAATATAACCTCTGAAGCAATCAAATAAATCTACATTTTCTATTTCCTTCAAAACTCCAAAAAATGAATCATTACAAATATAATATTTGGGTTTGTCATAGCATAGAGGTTACTGAATAAGAAAATACTTTTGATAATTCTACGAAGATTTTGTTCTTCCAAACCTACCAATATAAAAGCAATAAAGTATCAATGGATTTCCGGATTTAAAAAAGGAACTTTAAGCCTTGAGAAATACACATTTCTATTTCAAATCTCCCTACAAATGAAATTCCTGAGGCATGCAAAAAATAATTTCTTTCCTACGCTTTCTTCAATGATTTGCTGAGTTGTTGATCATCCTTCAAAACATCATGTCTCAGTGAAACTTAAATCTTCCATAAGAAGAGTATTGTCGAAATAAATCTTCAACAATCAAGTTCTACTTTAATGAAATCTACCGACTGCAGAGCTAATTACAGTATTTGTTCACCTGAGACGGTACTGGCTGAACCATTTGTAATCTCACCCGAGATTGTGGTGTGCTGGAACCCATCTATAGGAAGGAAAATAGTAAAAATAGCTTATAGGGCACATGCCAATTTGCATTCTGAGGACCTGAATGAAACTGTCCCTCTCCCTAGAAAGCATTCAAAGGTTTACAAGTACTAATGAGAAATTTTTCTTTACACATTGCTATTTTAGTTTTCCACTCTCATTTTAGAAAACAAATAGTAGTATATTAATCTAATCTCATCACCCCCTCCAACTTTAACGAGTTAATCACTTTTTTTTCTTGAATCTCTTAACTCTACAGGCCCTCGTCTCATTCCTCAAAGTGTAAAAAAGCCGTGGTTTCGTGCCTTGTTGAGTGATCTTAGGAGGTAAAAACAGATGACAAGAAAGGAGACGGGTTGGGGTCTGGGGTCAATGACGAGCAGATGAGACCACAGGAATGGAGTCGTGGACAGCGTGGGGCGGGAGGGGGCGGAGGAAGAGGAAGGCACCGGACAAGCGGCTGGGGTCGAGCAGCGTCAGGAGGCGAGCGGGGAGCGGGGAGCGGGGAGCGGGGCGGGGTCGGACGGGGGGCGCCGGGCCGAGCGGGAAGCCGTGCGGGGCGGGCTGGGGGCAGGCGGACGCACGGAGCGGGCGGCGGGGCGGGGAGTGGAAGTTTGCAGAGGGGAGGCTGCCTTCTCCTCCCAGTCCAACTCACCGAAGAGGCTGCCGCTAAACCCGTCCCACACGCAGCCCACGGTGTCCCACACCCAGCCGTTCCTCAGGCAGGACACGAAGGTAAAGGTGACCCCGAAGAGGGACACCAGCAGGTCGCTGAGGCTGATGTTGACCAGGAGGAGGTGAGTGGGAGTGCGGAGCCGCTGGAACTTGTAGTAGAGGACGAGCACCAGCAGGTTGTTGCCGACGCCCAGCAGCCCAATGGAGCCCAGCAGCAGCGCCAGGCGCTCGTAGGTGCCGGGGCTGAAGAGCGGCGCGGGGCTCAGCGTCCCCGCCGGCGCCGGCCCCTCAGCGCCCGCGGCCCCGCCGCCGTCCCAGTAGCCCTGGCCGCCGCTGCGGTTCCCCGAGTACATGGCCCGCCGCCGGCGCGCTTGGCGGGCGGAGGCGCTCAGCGTGCGACGGGGCTCGCGGCGCGCTCCGCACTGGGTGGGGCTCGGGCTCCGCCGCCGGCTCTGGCCATTGTGCACTGAGGGGCCCGCGCTACCGCGCGCCGGGCCCGCCCTCTCCCCGCCCCTTCCGCTCGGCGCGCTCCGTGGCCCCGCCCCTCCCCGCGGCGCGTCCTCGCTGCTCAGCTGCTCCCGGGGCGTCATCTTAGCCCCAACCCCGCGGGCGCGCCCTCGTGGCTAGCTCGCCCCGCCGCCCACTGGCCGGACCCCCTCCGCTGGTCGGCGTGGACGCGTGTCGCGGGATAGCCCGGGGGCCAGGGCCGCAGGGTAGCCTCGATGGCTCGTCACATCCCCACCTCCCTGCACCCAGCTTGAAAGCTTCGTGTCCACTGACATATTCATTCACTCACTTATGCATTCATTTATTCCTAAGTATAAGCGCCTGCGCCCACCACGTGCTGGCAGGAATTGGGCTTCTCCCCTTCCTGGGAAGCTGTAATAACCCACCACCAGCCTACGAAGCCCATCCCACCTCATACACTTAATGTAAACAAAAGCAACACATTGAAGAGCTCGGGGTAGTCTTACAAACCGGAAAACTGAGAAGAAAAACAACAAATTGATATACAGGTGCCTGCCTAACTATCCGACTGCTAGAGGACACATGTCCCAGGGCTGATGCAAGAGCCTGCCACCCTCGGAGAGTTAGGGATGAAAACTCTCTGAAAATGGCATTCTAGTGGAACTGACTTTAAGCCCTGGGCTGACCCCAAGGCCTTCCAATACCGTCCTTCCTGTGCTTGAAAGTGTGGATAGATCTTTCTGGTCACCGAGGCCTGCTAAAGTCCTTCACAGGCAGTGAAAGATTCAACCTAAATCTAGCAGGTATAGGAGGCAGGTGCTATATTTAGAACAGCACACATTTCCCACTGGGCTCTTCCCCTGTAGTGATGAGAATATAGTACAAGTCAAATATAGGTTGTGAACGTCATCACACTCTGCAAGAGCTGCTTCTGCCTTTGTGGTTGCACAGTCCCTAAGGAGGCCCTACAAGAAGATCACAGTCCCCAGCCACACCTGAAGACTGTCCCGGACACTGGTAATGAACACAAGGTTTGTGCAAGCTAAAGAAATTGCTCCCCATGGGGGCGTTTACCCCCCTCACCCCTGTTTGAAAGATCAGTAGGGAATGACTAGCTTGGATCAATCCACATTCCGAATTCCCTGCAGAGAGGATCTAATAGGCTGGCAGCAGCTCTCCACCCTGGTGCATTGAGCAATAGCTAAGGGGCAGTGTGCTCTGCCTTTGACACCTTGATTTTCCTTCAAGGCTTGTGCTCTGGACTTGCCATCTGTGAGACTTCCTACCTACCCACTCCTTAAAAACACACACACACACATATTTAATTGTTAATTTTAGATTTGTACAACTGTTGAACAAAACATAACTAACAAGTTCTATATGTTTAATGTCCACTGTGTTTTCTGTGTCTAGTCTACAGTAAGTTCTCAATAAATAGTAATTTGAATGAATGAAGAACTCACTATATTTTTTCCTATTCATTCTTCATTGCTGAGTCATTGCCCTTATAAAGTTTACATTCCAGTAGTGTTTGGAGAACAGACAAAAATTAGATAAATACATACATAGGGTGTCAGCCACTGTCAAATGCCATAAAGAACTAAGGGTCAGGCGTGGTAGCTCATTCCTGCAACCCCAGCACTTTGGGAGGCCGAGGCGGTAGGATTGCTTAAGCCCAGGAGTTCAAGACGAGACTGGGCAACAAAGTGAGAACTGCCCCCCAACTCTTCAAAAAATAAAAAATTAGCCAGGCAAGATAGTACATGTCCGTAGTGCCAGCTACTTAGGAGGCTGAGCAAGGAGCTATGGGAGATGGTCGAAGGGGTTTGTAACAGTTAAAGAGGAAAGAAACACAAATAGCAGCTCAACAGTCAGACAGGGTTATTTGGGAGAATAAACCTAAGAGGGGCTTCTGGCCGATTTCGGTCAGGAGCACTCTCTTACAGACTAAGAGTATTTAAAGGTTTTAGAGTAAGAGAGCTTATCACCAGCATGGAGGAGAAGTTTATTGCGGAGTTGGAATGTCTTTGTCGGAGGGGAGGTTATCTTGAGACTGGCATGTCTCAGGTCAGGGAGGGGTTTATCTTAGGATTGGAATGTTTCTGGTCGGAGATGCCATTTGTGGTTTATGGTCATGCTGACCTTAGCCATTAGGCTGATGCCGTTTGGATTTAGGTGGTTTTTGATCAAGGAGAACTTTAAAATAGCAGTGCTTGTCCAAGATGGTGATGCCCCTGCTCTGTCAAGGTTGTTATTTAGATATGGTGGTTATGGGCAGGAGGACTGTGGTTGGTACATTGGAGGAACAATAAGGAAACAAGAATGAGAATCAGGAAATGCGGCCAGTCAGGTTGGTGGGCAGTGAATGGCCAGGATACGCAGGACCTTGACCATTTCATTAGAAGGACTTTGGCTTTTACTCAATCAGAGTAAAGTCCAGGGCAATGCCTACTAGCAGTGAATGCAAAGGAGGAGTAAGAGGACTTTGACAAATGTTTAAGAATTTTTGATACAGTAATTTTATAATACTATAAACTGTTAAGGACATTTATTGAGCTTGACAGAAACAGGCAATGATAAGGATATGTTTCTTTTTAATTTTAGAATTATGTAATGATAGGATAATGGCAAAACGTTACAATCTTTTATAAAAAAATACACACACACACAAACAAACAACAAAAAAAGCACCAGCGTGATCGCATGATATGGTTTGGATATTTGTCCCCACCCAAATCTCATGTTGAAATGTAATCCCCAATATTGGAGGTGGGTCCTAGTGGGAGGTGTTTGGGTCATAGGGGGAGGTTCCCTCATGAATGCCCTGGGCCATCCCCTTTGTGTTAAGTGAGCTATAGCTCTGAGTTCACACGAGATCTGGTCATCTAAAAGTGTGTGGCAACTCCCCCATCCCACTCTCTCTCTCTATTTGGTTGTCGCCATGTGAGATGCCTGCTCTCACATTGCCTTCCACTATGAGTAAAAGCTCCCTGAGGCCTCCCCAGAAGCTGAGCAGATGCCAACACCATGCTTCCTGTACAGCCTGCAGAACTGTGAGCCAATTAAACCTCTTTTCTTTATAAATTACGCAGTCTCAGATATTTATAGCAGTGCAAGAACAGCCTAATACATAGCCTAAGGACAAACATGTAGACCAATGAAATAGAATAGACAGCCAAGATATACACTCTTACATACATGGTCAATTGATTTTTGACAAGGATGCCAAGGCCATTCAATGGGGAAAGGAGGAAAGAACAGTCTTTTCAACAAATGATGCTGGGAAAGCTGCACATCCATGTGTAAATGAATGAAATCGGAGCCTTACATTATATCATATATAAAAATTAACTTGAAATTGATTGGAGACCTACATGTAAAAGCTAAAACTATAAAACTCTTAGAAGAAAACTCCTTGGGTATGACACACCAAAAGCACAGGCAACAGGAGAAAAATAGATAAATTGGACTTTATCAAAATTAAAAACTGTTATGCATCAAAGGGCACTATCAAAAGAGTGAAAAGACAGCCCAGCAAATGGGAGAAATATTTGCAAATCATGTATCTGATAATGCATTAATATCTAGACTACATAAAGAACCCCTACAACTCAACAACAACAAAAAACTCCACACAACCCAATTCAGAAATAGGAAAAGGATCTGAGTAGACATTACTCCAGTAATATACTAATGGCCTAAAAGCACATGGAAAGAAACTCACCATGATTAGTCATTAGGGAAATGCAAATCAAAGCCACAATGACATACCACTTCACACCTACTAGAAGGGCTATCATCAAAAAACAAAACAAAACACAAAAACAAGTGATAGTGAAGATGTGGAGAAATTAGAACCCTGTTGTACTGCTGATGGGAATGTGAAATGGTGTGGCCACTGTGGAAAGCAATTTGGTAGTTCCACAAAAAGTTAAACATAGAATTATTGTGAGCTCATGCCTGTAATCCCAGTGCTTTGGGACGCTTAAGCAGGATGATCACTTGAGGCCAAGAGTACAATGACCAGCCTGGGCAACATAGTAAGACCCTATCTCTACAGAAAAAAATTTAAAAATTAGCTGGGTGTGGTGGCACATACCTGTAGTCTCACCCAACTACTCAGGAGGCTGAGGCAGAAGGATCCCTTGAGCCCAGAAGTTTGAGGTTGCAGTGAGCTGTGATCATGTCACCGTGCTCCACCCTGGGCAACAGAGTGAGAGAGACCCTGTCTCAAAACAAAAAATTAAAAATAATTGCCGTATGATCTAGTAATCCTATTCCTAGGTATATACACAAAAGAATTGAAAGTAGGGACTCAAACAGATATTTGTATGCTAATGTTCATAATAGGATTATTCAAAATAGCCAAAAAGTAGAAACAACTCAAATGCCCATCAACAGATGAATGATACATGGAATGTGGTATATACATACAATAGAATATTATACAGGCATATTTTGAAAGAAATGAAATTCTAGTACATGCTACAACAGGGATGAACCTTGAAAACATTACAATAAGTGAAATAAGCCAAGCACAAAAGGACAAATATTATATGATCCCAATGATAAGAGGTACCTATAATAGGCAAATTCATAGAGACAGAAAGTAGAATGGCGGTTACCAGAAGCTGAGAAGAGGGAAGAATGAGAAGTTAGTGTTTAATGGGTAGAGATTTCCGTTTAAGATGATGAAAAAATTCTGGAGACGAATAGTAGTAACGGTTGCACAACACTGTAAATGTACCCAATGCCACTGAATGGTACCCTTAAAAATGGTTAGAAAGGAAAATTTTCTGTTATATATATTTTACCACATTTTTGTCAAAAAAGAAAAAAGCATGTGCGAGTTGTGCTTGCATCTCACTCTCTCAAGAGTGGGAGAAGTAAACTACTGTAACCAGCTGATGAAGCAAGCTGAACTCAGTATGCTGCAACCAAAAAGCAACTTGTTCTCGCTACTCATTTCAAATGTTTTCTGACCACCTGCTCCTTCCTGCCCTTAGATGGGATTTTGGCAGCTTCCAAAGCTTTTCTGCTCCCTTGCAGTTGACATCAAGGCCAGAACATTGTAAAAGATGAAAAGCTAAAACTCACGTAAAACTCGCTTGTCCACCCTCCAAGATAGAGCCAGCGTCAGGCCTGTAGAACTTCTGTGAGTGGAGGTGGGAAGGATAACAAGTTTAGCTTCCTCCATTTTCTTGATCCACTACCTGTAGATGCTGCTCTGGGCCCCTTTGAGATTGTGAGGGGAAAAAAATCTTCCTTGATTGGTAAAGTTGTAGTCTGATATTGGTGCTCTCTGCCAGGCACGGTGGCTCATGCCTGTAATCCCAGCACTTTGAGAGGCTGAGATGAGTTCAAGACCAGCCTGGCCAACATGGTGAAATCCTGTCTCTACTAAAAATACGAAAATTAGCTAGGTGAGGTGGCATGCACCTGTAATCCCAGCTACTCGGGAGGCTGAGGCAGGAGATTCACTTGAACCCAGGAGACAGTAATCCAGCCTGGGCAACAGATTGCGACTTTGTCTTTAAAAAAAAAAAAAAATGATAGTGGTACTCTCTAATTGTAGCAAATTTTAAATGCTGGGCTTTTGTCTTCTAGGGTGATTTGCAGGTTCTCTAGAGAAACTGAGATCTCTGGCATCTTTCTCACACAACTCTCTCGACAGAGGCAATGCCTTTCATAGCTGGCTGCTGGGATCTCGCTCTCTGCCCCTGCTTGGGGACCCTCCCAAGTTGACCCAGTCTGGCCCCTCTACTGAGAGTCTAGCATCTGGGCCTCTGTATATATGTATGCATCTTTTACCCTGCCAAATTCTGGAAGTGCTCTACTGCAGAGAGCTGGCCAGCCCCAGGCTCTCCCTGTCAGTGCCCCTGGGATGGAAAGAAATGGGGAGATGTCATGGCTCCTCCATGACTCTGAAAACTCTCTCTGTGGGAGTGCTCATTAAGGAGATCCTTGAGCTCCTAATGAACTCGTTGCCTTCTCTTAAATACTCTGAAGGTGAGCAGGAGCTAATGCTTGCGGAACTGGTTCCCAGTGCCTACACACATCCTCCTCCATGGGCCATCTAGCCCTGTCCTTTAGACAGAAAGAGGTTCATTTAAAACCCTCTAAACACCCTCTTACATTGGAACATTAAGTTATCACAATACATATATGCCAAGGAAGTCCTTTGCAAAGTATAGGGGAGCGAGGAATGGAGACATGTTTCATTTGACATTCTTGTTTGGAAACTGATAACCCCTAGCCTTTTGCATCGTAACGTGATGGCAGAGAGGGAACTTCAATCAAGCATTATTTTTTCCCAGGGTTGAGACACATTCTTCCCTGGCCCCTCTAACCTTGGTCTCTGGTGAGCAGCAGAAGAGCCCTTACTGAAAATCTTGCGAAACACGTGTGCACCTTTCCTACCTTAGGAAATGCAATTTGGTGAATGTGATTGAACTTTTTTTAAAAAACAGGAGAATCTAGCATGCCTTAAGGTTCTGAATGTCAATGCTTCTGGGTGCATACAGCTCCTCAGATGGTGAGATGTAGGGATCAGCTTAATACATAAACTGTGTATCTGTCCACATCCCTTCAACCCCCAAATACATACATTTGTTTTTAAAATAAAATCTCACGTTACATTGCTGTTAAAAAATGGAGTTTACGGCCAGGCGCGGTGGCTCACGCCTGTAATCCCAGCACTTTGGGAGGCCGAGGCGGGCGGATCACAAGGTTAGGAGATCAAGACCATCCTGGATAACATGGTGAAACACTGTCTCTACTAAAAATACAAAAAATTAGCCGGGCGCGGTGGCGGGCGCCTGTAATCTCAGCTACTCGGGAGACTGAGGCAGGAGAATGGCGTGAACCCGGGAGGTGGAGCTTGCAGTGAGCCAAGATGGCACCACTGCACTCCAGCCTGGGCGACAGAGTAAGACTCCGTCTCAAAAAAATAAATAAATAAAATGCAGTTTACATGACAGAGGAGGAGGTAGGGAAGAGTAAACATTTAATTTCCAGAAGAAACTGGTGGTTAGTGAAGTTAGTTATGATTAATTTACATATATATATCTCCACACCAACACCCATTATAGTGAAAGTTCAGTACAGTGGGGTCAAAGAGAACATTTATAAGTTTCCTGAGGGAGGAAAATTAAAACAAGCTGTATACAAAGCACCAAGGATCAGAATAGCTTATAATCAGCAACAGAAGCTGATCAGAATATAGTCCTTATAACAGCAATACTAGAAGCAAAAAGACAATGGAGTAATATCTTCGAAATATTTAAAGAAAATAATTTCCAGCCTAAAATTCTGTACTCAACCAAATGTCAACAAAGTGCAAGGAAAGATCAGGATATTTTCAGATATGCAACTATCAAAAACATATCTATCTTCCAGGCCCTATTTCTGAATATGAGTCACCAAAATGAGGGAATAAACCATGGTGAAGAAAGACATAGTATATAAGCTTGAGGATGAGGGAATTCCCAAAATGATGATGAAGGGGGATGGTAGCAGGACAGCCATGCCCCTGTGTATATAAGGCATCAGTCCAGACTGCAGGGGTATGACTCAAGAGAAAGCCGTGTTGAGGAGTGTGGTCACCAAGATGCCTTCTGCTCTTCTGTCATCTTTTTATTCTGAAAACGTAAGGGTGAGCCTGGCCCAGAGTCTTAACAGTACCTGGTCACCAAGGGCCATGTAATGTTGAAGCTCCTGCCCACCTCTTTGTCCCCTGCCATAGGCATTAGCTGAGTATACTCATTTCACCTCAAAGGAGTTCTTCATAGATTTATGCTGGAAACTGAAGTTGGCCAGCATGAATCCAGAAGCAGAAAATGCACAGCAACCTATTGCTCCAACAGCATTTCCGCCAGATGACTGGTACCAGGCCTACATGTCAGACCAGCTGAGGACCCAACCATGGGCCTTGTGTCATGGTAGCACTCCTTCCACATATGGACCCTTATAATATTCATGGAAGCTGAAGCCAAACTAACTCACAGCAATTATTCCACCTGCTTTTTTCTAGAGTCTTTTTCTGACAGTACCAATATCATTTCTTTGCTTATACAGCTAGGTGTGTGTTTGCTTTTGACTTTTTATAATGATTGCCTTTCATGGGTCATTTATATGTAAAAAATAATAAAATAGCAAAATACTTCCTTGAGAAAAATAGGTAGATAAGAAAGACATAAATACACTTATGAAGGACATTAGAAACACGGGGACAGGTTTATGAAGTTGTACATTAAAATTTAAGTAATGTGCATAGTTCTGTTGAAACTAAAATTATCAAAGTATGTGGTCTGGGTTTAGAAGGCAATTTTCTAAAATTATTAGTTTTGTAAGAGTGTAGGAACATGAGTGATTTTCAATGTTGTTTGAATCTGTTGCCATATCATTTCTGCAACTGAGAAAATGTAAGTACAAATGCATCCGGTAGCTCTATAAATGACCATAATAGCTGTGACTTACTCCTGCGTATAACAACTAAGATGTTCCCAAAAGCTTCTGCCATAATGTGCATTTATACCTATTATCAATACTTCTCCTCCTCCTACTCTCTGTTTAGCCCACCATTCCACTGACGTAGCCTTTCTCAAGGTCGCTGGCATCCACGTTCCGATGGTTAATTTTCAGTCCTCATCTTAAGTAGGCCCTCACCAGTACTTGGCAAGGTTGACTGCTCCTTCATACTTTAATGCTTATTCATAGATATTTCAGTATCTAGTTCTAAAATACTACATCACATAAATAACAGTGCTATGGTCCAAATGTTTATGTCCCCCCGAAATTCATATGTTGAAACCTAACTCCAAGGTGATGGTACTAAGCGTTGGAACCTTTGGGAGGTCATTAGGTCATGAGGGTTCCACCCCCATAAATGGGATTAGTGCCTTCATGACAGGGCTTGAGGGAACCTGTTTGTCCCTTCCACCATGTGAGGGCACCTAAAAGGCACCATCTATGAGGAACAGGCCCTCACTAGATACTGGATCTTGCCAGAACCTTGATTTTGGACTTCCCAGCCTTCAGAACTGTGAGAAATTTCCATTGTTGATAAATTACCCAGTCCAAGGCATTTTGGTATAGCAGCAGGAATGGACTAAGACAAACAATATAACATAAAATATAATTACTAAATCTAAACACTGGACAATAATTTCTTTTTTCTTTTTTTTTTTTTGGGAGACAGTCTCGCTCTGTCGCCCAGGCTGGAGTGCAGTGGCGCAATCTCGGCTCACTGCAACCTCCACCTCCTGGGTTCACGCCATTCTCCTGCCTCAGCCTCCCGAGTAGCTGGGACTACAGGCACCCACCACCACGCCCGGCTAATTTTTTGTATTTTTAGTAGAGACAGGGTTTCACTGTGTTAGCCAGGATGGTCTCGATCTCCTGACCTCGTGATCCGCCCGCCTTGGCCTCCCAAAGTGCTGGGATTTACAGGCGCGAGCCACTGTGCCCAGCCAATAATTTCTTTTTATCATCAAATATCTACTTGGCATCCAATTTACAATTTTCTCATGCATTTTAAATTATTTTTGAGTTTGGTTGTTGAGTCAAGATCTAAATACAGTCCACACACTGTGGTTGGATGGTGTTTCTTTAAAGTCCTTTTAAGCTATAGCTCTCCTCCTCCTTCCTTTTTTCTTCCTAGGCAATTTCTTTATTGAATAAACTGGATTGTCCATCCAATGGCTCTTTCCTTTTCAAAACAGCTTTTTTTCTTGGCTTCTAGGTTGATCCTTTCTCTTGGCTCTCCTTCTGCCTCACTAGCCACTCATATTTAGTCAGTAGTTCTTCTTGATCACTCTGACCTCCCAACTCTGGCATGTTCAGGGTTTGATCCTCACCTTGCCTTCTTCTTTATCTGCATTGATTCCCAGGTGAGCTCGTCCAGCCTAATGACTTGAAATACAACACCGTCTGAATGCTGATGACTCCCGAGCTGTGCCCTGAATCCTGGACTCTTACGTCTGGTTATTCAACATCCACAATTGTTTATCTAATAGAATTCTCAAGCTTAACATACCCTGAACTGACTCCTAATTTCCCCCCACCCCAAAATCTGCTCCTTCTATTGGCTTCCTCCCAAACATAGTACATGATAATTCCATCTTTTTTATTTCTTAGGGCCAGAATCCCTGGAGTTATCCTTGATCCTTCTCTTGCTCTCATACCCCCATCTAATCTATTAGGACATCTGTCAGTCACATCTACCTTCACACAATCTGACCACTTCGCACAACCTCTGTCACTAGCGCCCTAATCTAAACCACTGTCATCTCTTACTTGCATGACTGAAATTGCTATTTAACTGCCTTCCTGGCTTCTACTCTCTTTCCCTTTCAGTTTATTCTCCTCAAAGCAGCTGGAATGACTCTTTTCAAATGCACATCAGATCATGTCACTATTCTGCTCAAAAACTTCCCATCTCAGAGTAAAAGCCAAAGTCCTAAAGCAGCCTATAAGATCCTACATGATCTGGACACCACCCCCTGACTCTCTTGCCTTCTCTCTCTACCTCTCTCTCTCATCCCACGCCACCTCAGTCACACTGGTCTCGGTTGTTTCTCAGATATGTGAAGCACACACTGATCTCAGGACTTTGCACCTGCTGTCCCTGGAACATCCTTCTACCATTTATCCACATGACTTGCTACCTCACTTCTTTCAGGTTTCTGCCCAGAAATCTTTCTGTTAATGGGGAATTCCCTCATCTCCCTGCCTCTTTTACTTTGATTTTTACCCCCCACTCTAATACACACACAATTCCTCTCTCTTTATAGCACAGTTGCCCACTGATACATTATTTATTTGTTTGTTTGTCTGTCTTCTGCCTTAGTCTATAAACTTGAGAAGCTATTTTATTCACTGCTGTATCCTCAGTGTCTAAAACAGCCTCTAGCATGAAGTATGTGTTCAGTAAATATTTGCTAGATGAATTGATGGTGAATGCAATAATACATACATTAGACTTGTAGGAAAAGTGGTTCTCCAGATATCACTGTACAGTGGTTTGAAAGCTTTAAAGGAAAAAGGAGGAGAAACAAATGGGGTTGGGGGATTTTTCTTTAAATAATATCATACTGCACTCTCCTAACAGATAGTTAGAGGTGGACACCAAGAAGACAGTACTGGAATTGGAGATGCTCTGAAATGCCATCTGCTTCATCTCTGAATGCAAGTTCTTGAAGAATGTTTTAAAAGGTGGACTACCAAGAAATAGGAAATTTATCTAACTCACCTAAGCCATAGGAAGTTAACTAATTGTTGAGAAACATTAAACAACTTCTCCTTCCCATAAAAAGCTGAAAATTGGAAACCCTGAGTCAATAGCAGTTGGATTAAATGGGATTGGAGATTGCAATGACTGGGAAGGAGATGTGCAGAAAGGCACCTTCTAATTCAACTGACCCCTCACCTTGAAAAGCTGTCCTCATAATCAGGAGCCACTCCTTCCTCATCCTTGGCTCACCTTATTATTTCAATCGAAGGACAATGCACAAAGGAAGAAGAGCATTTGTATTCCCTATGACCTCTAAAAATGTTTGTGGTAGAAATGACAGGTGCTGAAATACATTTCATTTTTAGAAGTTCAAATTTCCATATCCAGTACAGTGGCAAGAATAAGTGTGACATTACTTTTTTTTTTTTTTTTTTTTTTTTTTTGAGAAGGAGTCTTACTTTATCACCCAGGCTGGAGTGTAGTGGTGTGATCTCATCTCACTGTAACCTCCGACTCCCAGGTTCAAGTGATTCTCCTGCCTCAGCCTCCCAAGTAGCTGAGATCACAGGTGCCCACCACCACATCCAGCTAATTTTCATATTTTAGTAGAGACAGGGTTTTGCCATGTTGGCCAGGCTGGTCTTGAACTCCTGACCTCAGGTGGTCCACCCGCCTCGGCCTCCCAAAGTGCTGGGATTACAAGCGTGAGCCACCGTGCCAGGCCAAACTTTACTTTCCGTGGCATTGTGAAGAGGGAAAAAAAGGTTTGAGGTGAGAAGAGGCACAAGAGGGAGAAAATATTACCCAGTTTTCTTATTTGGTCTCTACTCATTCCTTTTCCCTCTCAAGCAGTATACACAACACACACATGTGCACGTGCACACACACACACACACAGTCTGTGGGGAAAAAAATCTCAATCTCCTCCTTATGAAGGAAGTAGGATGTTACAGAGATATTATGATGCAATGAGGACCCTATGAAGGACACTGATAACATTGTGAGGTCAGGATTTTTACTGAAATGTTTGTCTATATGAAATGTATCAGACCTAAATCAGCTTTCCTACCTGCCAGCATCCTGGTGGCAAGTCTTACTCCTACCCGCAGCATGGGATTTTAAGATCAAAGGAATTAGACCTAGGGCAAAAACTGAGACAGCAGGGAGGCACTGTAACAACTGGAAAGTTTTCCAAATTGGTAAACTTGCAGTATTCTTTCTGTACAGAAGTAAAAGATCCCCTATGTCCCTATGGATATCAGCAAGGAAAAGCATTTCAACATGGCACTTCAAATCAGCAATTTCAAAAAGGCTTTGAATGGGTTTGAAAAATTGGTTGAACAAACAGCAACCCAGAAAAGAGATGAAAGAGCAGGCTTATTTATCCATAAAGAAGGTAAGATCAGTGATGATACGATAGTCCAATTGGGTCTGTTGGTTAGAAGTGAAAAATGTTTTAAGCCATCAGAGAGAAGCATCAGAGCTTAATGTGAAAGAATGGGTGCTGAGAGGGGATGAAGACCTGGGTTCTTGTTCTTTCTGTGTCCCTAAATAACAAAGTGGACATGAGGAAGCTTTTGTTTTGTTTTTGTTTTTTCTTCTCTGAACCTAAGTTGCTTCGATTGTAAAACTATGGGATTGGATTAAGTGACGTCCAGTGGTGTTCTGTAGACACTGCCATTTGATGGCTCACTGGTTGACCTGGGATCCTCAGTAGTGTATAGCACTGCTCTTTCTTAGCCCAAAGATACCATGAGACCATAAAGAGTTTCATAAGAAGTGCAGCTTCCTGCCTCAGCATGATTCCACTGTCTTGGCCACGCTCCATATCTCTAGGCAGGAATGATCTTGAGGATGCAAGCTATGGGGAATATGGTGGACAGTGGTCTCACAGGAGGATTTGCAGCAGAGATACCAGTGCATAGACAAGATTCAAGGGGAGTGGTGTAGTGTACAGCTTTGGCATATTGAGGACAGCTGCAAAAAATAAAGCTAAATGGCAGAGTGGAAGACTAACAGAACAAACCCTGCTGTTGCAATGAAAGGAGCAGCGCCCATATAATTGCTAAAGGGATAGTACAGCCAGCCTCAGAGTGTGCCAGGCTGCATAGTAATATGTAAGTGAAAATCTTGACTTTGGGTGTTCAAACCCAAATTGGTATTAATTGAATAGTATTTAATACTTTATAGTCATGTTAATCAAGGTAATTATATTCATTTTATTTGTGGAAAAAAATGGGAGCTGAAGATAAATCATTTGCTCAAGTTATCCAACTTCTTTTCTTTTCTTTTTTTTTTTTATTTTGAGACGGAGTTTCATTCTTGTTGCCCAGGCTGGAGTGAAATGGTGTGATCTCAGCTCACTGCAACCTCCGCCTCCCAGGTTCAAGCGATTCTCCTGCCTCAGCCTCCCAAGTAGCTGGGATTACAGGCGCCCACCACGCCCGGCTAATTTTTTGTATTTTTAGTAGAGCCGGGGTTTCACCAAGTTGGCCAGGCTGGTCTTGAACTCCCGACCTCAGGTGATCCACCCGCCATGGCCTCCCAAAGTGCTGGGATTACACGCATGAGCCACCGTGCCCAGCCAAAGTCACCCAACTTCTAAGTGTTAAAGCTAAGACTTGGACCTTTTGGGTATGCTTTTCTGGTGATTGGGAACTTGACTGGGCTTTCTAAACTACTCAACAAAACTTGCATTCTTTCCTAGTCAGTTTGTTTTACCTCTCTTTAATTGGTTTTTCAAATCCTTGACACTTTTTCTGAATTCTCTGTGGGATGTCTGCTTCTCTCAGCCAAGTTTTCTATGTCATAAAAGAAAGCAAGGCCAAAAGACAAGAATTCTCTCAAACCCCCTTTTTCCACTTCTGAATCACTGAAAGCAGCAGCTGTCCTTTCTATTTCTCCTTCCCTTCAAGGCTATCAGTTTGCTGCAGCAGCTTCAAAATCTCCTTTTCTACTGGATTTGTCCTCTCAATCTAAAAATATACTCAAGCTTCATGACCTTGACTTTCTCTTTTCTTTAAGCTACCTCTGTATGCCTCTCCTTTCCTTCTGCACTGAATTTCCTCACAATATCTCCACTTAACTTTCAATCTACTCAGGTCTGGCTTCTCTGGTCACTTTGCTGAAAATGCTCTAACCAAGCTATCTGATAACCTAATATAGTTGCCAAATTCAATAAATTGTTTTCATTTTCCAGCCGACTTGGCCATTGTACTAGATTAACAGTGTTAGCTGCCTCTGCTTCAAGAAACTTCCTTGTCCTGCATCTTTCATCATATCATTCTTCTTTTTCCTGTCTCAATTCTTTCTTTGCTTCTTTTTCTCCTTGAGCTTTGCCTACTGTGTTCTCTCTCAGTCTTAGAGCATAGCTACCATTTAACTAGTTTCCTAAGCCAGATATCTTGGTACAAGCTGAGCATCCCTAATCCAAAAATCCAAAATCTAAAACGCTCCAAAATTCAAAACTTCTTGAGAGCTGACATGAGATAGGGGCATATTAATATTTGCTTTCTGATGATTCAATGCACACAAACTTTGTTTCATGCACAGAATTATTAAAACTATTGTGTAAAATTACCTGCAGGCTCTATGTATAAGGTGTATATCAAATGTAAATAAATTTCGTGTTTAAAGTTGTGTCCTATTCCCAAGACCTCTCACTATGTACAGTACAGTTTATAAATATCCCAAAGTCTGAAAAAAATCCATAATCTGAAATACTTCCAGTTCCAAGTATTTTGGATAATGGATACTCAACCTCTGCAACCTTTCACTATATCATGGTATCTATCTCTTGGCTTATTACAATAGCCTATTACTGTAATAGTCTTCTTGGCCAGGCGTGGTGGCTCACGCCTCTAATGTTAGCACTTTGGGAGGCCAAGGCGGGTGGATCACGAAGTCAGGAGTTCAAGACCAGCCTTGCCAACATGGGGAAACCCTGTTTCTACTGAAAATACAAAAATTAGCTGGCCATGGTGACACATGCCTGTAGTCCCACTTACTCGGGAGGCTGAGCCAGGAGAATTGCTTGAACCAGGACCCGGGAAGCAGAGGTTGCAGTGAGCCAAGATCACACCATTGCACTCCAGCTTGGGCTACAGAGTAAGACTCTGTTCCCCTTCACCCCCCAAAAACTAGTCTTTTTGCCGAGTTAATCATTTATCTATACTTCTGCCAAGAGTTTTTCATTTTAAAAATTATTGATCTGCCATATTCCTGGTTTATTACTCACCTCTAAAATCCATATATACTAACATAGCATGCAAGGCCATTCACAGCTTGCCTCAGCCCAGCTTTTTAGTCTCAACTCCTGGCATTTCCTTTCATGCACCTTCTGCCCTAAAACAAACTTTTTGCCATTTCCAAACATGCTCTTTTTTTTTTTTTTTCCGAGACGCAGCTTCGCTCTTTTTGCCCAGGCTGGAGTGCAATGGCGCGATCTCAGCTCACAGCAACCTCCGCCTCCTGGGTTCAAGCGATTCTCCTGCCTCAGCCTCCCGAGTAGCTGGGATTACAGGCACGTGCCACCACGCCTGGCTAATTTTTTGTATTTTTAGTAGAGATGGGGTTTCTCCATGTTGGTCAGGCTGGTCTTGAACTCCCGACCTCAGGTGATCCACCCGCCTCGGCCTCCCAAAGTGCTGGGATTACAGGCGTGAGCCACCGCGCCCGGCCCAAATGTGCTCTTAATGACTCTGATTTTGCGTATGCCATTCCCCAATATGGAGTGCTTTTTTTTTGTTTGTTTTTTGTTTTTTGTTTTTGGTGCCTGTAAACTCTTGCTCATCTTTCAAGACCCAAGTCAAATGTCACCTCTTTGTAAAAACTTCCAAACTTTCCCTAAGCAAAGCCATCCTCAGCACTGTTAATGTACTTTATTGCCATCTTAGGGAAGTTACCTGCTGCATTTAACCTGCTGAAATTGATATTAATGTGTTCATTCGTTCCTGCCCCTTCTCCTCCACCGTTGGCCTGTGGTTGTTGTGAAGGTTTGTGAAACTCAGGCTGGCACAGGGTCTGGTGTCCAGAAGGTACTCCTTCAATGTGTTCTAAATGCATAAGCTGACTTTGCTCTCATTAAGAAACTTGCAATCACAAAGCCACATTGAAAATTTCCTTTCTCTATAGTTGTTAAGATTTGATGAAAACTACATACTGCTAGACAAGTTACCTTCTATCACAGAGTGGCCTAAGAAACAGTGAGGAGAAGGGACAGATGTAATCCTAACTTTTGTCAGGCTGTTAATACTGTCTGCCACAAATTCATATTTATTAACAAATATTGGAAAATAAAGTCTACCGCTCACTATTACAGGCAAGGAACTAAGAACTAGAGAGAGTGTTTTTAATGGAACAGGGTCTACCTCAGAAATGATGTCAAGTAGATTGAAGGAATTTGTTCAAAAGTAATGCCCTTAGATCTTATGAATGACCTGGTGGAATTAATTTTATCCCAGGACAAAAAAGTCTCATTGTCCTCATCCAGTGATATTTACAATGAAACTCATATATTGTACAAGTTGGTGTAAATAAATATAAAGCAGCTAAGTAACTGTTTAGATTCCTCATAAGAATTTCTGACTCAGTATTACCAAAATAGAGTGCTTTATTTTCCCCGACAATCTTTTTCCCATTGCCCTGCTTTTGGTAAATAGACCAACATTTGCTGAGATTTGAAACCGGAAACCTGAGTGTCATTCTAGAACCAGGTATCTTAACCTTGGCACTATTGATGTTTTGGCTAAATAGTTAGTTGTGTATGTGTGCATGTGTGGAGTTGCGGGGGTAGGGTGGGGGCTGTCTTGTGCACTATAGGATGTTAAGCAGCATCCTTGGCCTCTACTCACTAGATGCCAGTAGCACACTTAATCCTAGTTGTGACAGTCAAAAATGTCTCCAGTCTTTGCCAAATGTTGTGTGTGTATGTGTGTGTGTGTGTGTGTGTGTGTTTGGGGATGGAGGTGAGGTGCAAAGTCTCCCCTGGATAAGAACCACTGCTCTAGATTCCTGCCTTTCCTTCACTTACCACTTCTGCCCCCCAAACTTCCAAACCATTAGCATATCTTTACTATTCTACTACTTCCAACCATATCTTACCATCTCCACTATTATCTCTAGGGTACCTGTATCCTCGGGTGCCACTTACCATCCAACTGGGGACACTTTCAAGATTGAAAGGGAGTGTTATTAATAATTTTAAAAAGAGGCATAAATGAGACTTTCCATGGCAGCCCAGATGTGCATTCACCCTCAGTGTTATCCTGGCCCAAACCTCCAATTTCTGAAGCCTACACTAATGCAATTGCCCTCTACTAGTTTTATGTCTTTCCATCTGGCCTCCTTGCAGCAGCCAGTGTGCTTTAAAATTTTTTAAAGGCATATTGTATCATTTCGCCCCATAAAACACCCCAATGACATCTTACCATCATGCTTAAAAGAAAATACCAGCTTCTGACTCTAGCTCTGCCCTCCTTGGCCCCTAGTCTCACCTCAGCCCTTTCCGCAGTCCTCACTGTAGGTACTTCATACCTACTGACCTTCTTGGAACATGCTGAGCCTGTGCAGCAACAGGCCCTCGTGTTGATCAGCCTATGCCTAAAAGGCTTTTGTCTAGCTTTCTATGTGGCTGACTTTTTTTTTTTTTGCTCATCAGGTCTCAGCTTAACTCTTTTACCCACCTCCTTAGAGAGGCCTTCCCTGAGGTCTACCCCAACCTGCCACCACCATACACCCACAGTTCCATACTGCTTTCCTCTTATGTGCTTATTCTATGACAACTTGTTTATTTTAACTGTGTTTCTGAGCTTGACATACGTACAATAAAGCCCATAAAATGTACTCTTCTTAAGGAGGTAGCTCTGTAAATTTGAACCTTGGTAAACACACCTTTAGCCACCATCCAGATCAAGACAGGGAACATTTCTAGCATCCCAGAAAGTTCCCTCATGCCCTCTTGCAGCAATACTGCTTTTCACCATATACACAGGTAACCGCTCATGTAATGTCTATCTTTATTAATTAGCCTTACCTGTCACAATCTGTAAATAGTTTGTTCACTTGTTACTTTTCTGATTTCCCACTATAATATAAGCTTCCTGAGGGCAGGGATCTTGCTTATCTAATTTTCTGTTCTAAGCCCAATGTCTGGCTCAGTTCTTACACATAAGAGATACTAGTTATATTTTTCACTAAATAAAACCATCTGATCTTCTCTATTCAGTTTGAGAAAGCCTCACATCTAATTCCTTCTTGTCCTTAGATTCAATAGTCTTACCCCACGGAATCACCAAATTTGACAAAATCAAGATTCAAGCAATGGGGTGTGTGTGTGTGTGTGTGTGTGTGTGTGTGTGTGTGTGTGTGTGTGTTTACATGGAGTTCAAGAACCAGTTAAGAATTGCTTGCCAGGCACAGTGGCTTCACACCTGTAATCCCAGAACTTTGGGAGGCTGAAGTGGGAGGATCGCTTGAAGCTGGGAGTCTGAGACCAGTCTGGGCAACATAGTGAGACTCTGTCTCTACAAAAAATAAAATATTAGCTGGGCGTGGTGGTGCGTGCCTGTAGTCCCAGCTACTTGGGGGGTTGAGCTGGGAGGATCACTTGATCCCGGGAGGTAAAAGCTGCAGTGAGTCATGATGGCACCACTGCACTCCAGCCTTAGTGACAGAGCAAGACCCTGTCTCAAAAAATAAAAAAAATAAAAGAATTGCTATTTGCTCACTTCCATCTTCCACTCAAGATGAATTCTAGCAAAGACTCCAATGGTGAAACTGTTTGCATTCCTGGACAAAACTCCTAAAATATCTTAAACAGAAATCATGGAGAATGTATCAAACGCAATAGTAAAATATTTCTTTTTATTTAGTAATACTTTAGCCAAAGGCCTGGTTATGTCTGCAAAGACAAGATCTTTTTTTTTTTTTTTCTTTTAAGTTCAGGGGTACGTGTGCAGGATGTGCAGCTTTGTTACATAGGTAAACGTGTGCCATGGTGGTTTGCCACACAGATCATCCCATCACCCAGGTATCAAGCCCAACATCCATTAGCTATTCTTCCTCTTGCTCTCCCTCCACACCCCCACAACCTTATGACAGGTCCTAATGGGTGTTGTTAGCCACCATGTGTCCTTGTGTTCTCATCATTCAGCTCTTACATATAAGTGAGAACATGTGGTATTTGGTTTTCTGTTCCTGCGTTAGTTTGCTAAAGATAATGGCCTCCAGCTCCATCCATGTCCCTGTAAAGGACATGATCTCCTTCCTTTTCATGGCTGCATAGTATTCCATGGTATGTATATACCACATTTTCTTTATCCAGTCTATCATTAACGGGCATTTGTATTGATTCCATATCGTTGCTATTGGGAACAGTGCTGCAATGTGCATATGCATGCATGTATCTTTATAATAGAATGATTTATGTTCCTTTGGGTATATAGTCAGTAATGCGATTGCTGGGTCAAATGGTATTTCTGCCTCTAAGTCTTTGAGGAATTGCCACACTGTCTTCCACAATGGTTGAACTAATTTACACTCCCATCAACAGTGTAAAAGCCTTCCTTTTTCTCCCCAACCTCACCAACATCTGTTGTATTTTGACTTTTCAATAGTAGCAATTCTGACTGATAGGAGATGTTATCTCATTGTGATTTTGATTTGCATTTGTGTAATGACCAGTGATGATGAGCTTTTTTTCATATGTTTGTTGGCCACATGAATGTCTTATTTGAGAAGTGTGTGTTCATGTCCTTTGCCCACTTTTTAATGGGGTTGTTCATTTTTTTTTCTTGTAAATTTGCTTACGTTCCTTGTAGATTCTGGATAGCAGACCTTTGTCAGATGGATAGATTGCAAAAATTTTCTCCCATTCTGTAGGTTGTCTGTTCACTCCGATCATAGTTTCTTTTGCTGTGCAGAAGCTCTTAAGTTTAATTAGATCCCATTTGTCTATTTTTGCTTTTGTTGCAATTGCTTTTGGTATCTTCATCATGAAATATTTGCCTATGCCTCTGTCCTGAATGATATTGCCTGGATTTTCTTCTAGAGTTTTTATAGTTTTGGGTTTTACATTTAAGCCTTTAATCCATCTTGAGTTGATTTTTGTAAATGGTATAAGGAAGGGGTCCAGTTTCAATTTTCTACATATGGCTATTCAGTCCTCCCAGCATCATTTGTTAAATAGGGAATCCTTTCCCCATTTCTTGTTTTCATCAGGTTTGTAGAAAATCAGATGGTTGTAGGTGTGTGGTCTTATTTTTGGGTTCTCTATTCTGTTCCATTGGTCTTTGTGTGTATTCTCGCACCAGTACTATGCTTTGAGTTACTCCAGCCTTGTAATATAGTTTGAAGTCAGGTAGTATGATGCCTCCAACTTTGTTCTTTTTGCTTAGTATTGTGCAAAGACAAGGTCTTTAAAATGCAAATAAATCCGGTTTTTATAGATTGAGATAAGAAAATAGAAGGTTAGGAAATAAAAATTGTAGCTGACATACAAAAGGTAGTCCTTGGAATTTGATGAAAATGTACTGTACTTTTTTCAATGCAGATGCAATTGATTATGACAAGTTTTATGCATCAGTACAGAAGCTCTTTGGTCCAGATGTGAAGGATCAAGATTTGAAACGCTTTTACAGGAAACTGTGCAACAACACGGACGCATTTGCAGACTGGTGTGAGGTAGATTCATTTCATGTTCATAATATGAAATCTAGGTATTATTTTTCTAGCTTTGGAATAAATAATTCAAACAAAGTGTTACTCCCACAGGGGTTGAACCACAATGTGCATGTGCCATGTTTCAATAAATGAAAGTGGGTAAAGTAGGTAACGATGTAACTGTATTATTAATAAACAACTCTTAAATCCTTTCAGACCAAGCTGCCAGTTGGAAGAGCTATACATGCCTCTAACAACAACCAGGATTTTAATGGTCTTCATTTCACTTTATAGGAGATATTTCTTTTCAATGGGTTCAATGTACACAAATTTTCAGTGTATCCGAGTTATTAATATAAGAGAAGAAGCTACAATTCACTACCTGTTATATTCCCTGAGTTGTTTTCTGATCACCATGGTATTTATTGTTAAAAAATTACATATATCCATACAGAGAAATTAAATAATTTTTACAGATTATCTGGTTCCTTAAAAAAATAAATGGAAATAGTAGACAAAAGAAAAAGCAAGAATCTAAGGGATCTGAATACCACATTTTATAAAATGTGGCTTATAAGCCGATGGATATGTAGAAGGAGAATTTAAACCCAAGACGCAGGAAAAATACGTCTCTCTCAAATATATATGGAGCTATCTCAAAATTGACCGCATTAGGCTAAAAAGAAAATATTAATAAATTGTGATATAATACATTAGAGGCCTAAAATAAAAGATAGCCAATCCCCCACATCACCCAAATAAAAACCAAATTAATTGATTTTAGAAAAACATTGCAAAAAAAAAAAAAAAAAGATTTCTACAAAGCCTTTGAGGAATATATAATTCCCATGTTGTATGTATGTTTCTATAATGTAGGAAAAGCTGAAAAGCTATCCAGGTCATTTTATGACGTTAAAATAACACTGAATTGAACATAGGCAAAATGTCAGGGAACTATAAGCCAATATTACTTATAAATATAAATTCTAAACTCCTAAATAAAATGTTAACAAGTTGAATCCGGCAGTGCATTAAAAATCATTTCTAAGTACAATTTACCCCAGCAAAGTAAGAGTGGTTCAATATTAGAAAAGCCAGAAACATACCTCATTTAACAAGTCAGGAGAGAAAAAATAATATGCTAATCTCAATCTAAAGTCAGCAAACTAAGGCCTATGGGCCAAATCTGGATAGACAGCCACCTTTGTTGTAAATAAAGTTTACTGGAACACAGGAATGCTCACTCATTTACAAATTGGCCACGGTTGCTTCTGTGCTACAATAGAAGAATTATGTAGTTTTGACAGAGGCTGAATGGCCTGCAGGCCGAAAATACTTACTACCTAGCCCTTTTTGAAAAATGTTTGCAGACTTCTAACCTGAAAGTAAAGTAAAATTAAAAGTAAAAAAGATGTCTAATAAGAACTCAATAGCCATCCTTGCTTTAAAAAGAAAAATAATCTTAGCGGAATAGCAATAATAGAAAATTCCATTAATTTGAGAAAGGAAACTGACTGTATTAGTATTCTATTGCTACTCTACTAAATTATCATAAATTTAGCCATGGGAAGAAATACATATCATAGTTTGCATGGATCAGGAGTCTGGGACAGCTTCACTGGGTCCTCTGCTTGGGGTATCATAAAGCTGCAATCCACTGTGGGCAAGGCTGGGTTCTCGTTTGGAAGCTCCGCTAGGGAAGGATCTGCTTCCAAGCTCATTCAGGTTGTTGGCAGAATTCAGTGCCTTGCTGTTGTAAGTCTGAGGACCTCAGCTTCTTGTTGACTGGAGGCTGCAGGCTTCCCTCTTGTCCTAGAAGCTGCCTGCAGCCCCCACCATGTGGCCCTCTATACTGGCAGTTCACAACTTTGCATCTTCAAGGCCAGCGGGAGAATTTTTCCCTCCATAGTCTGATAAGAGGAAATTTTATATAATGTAACATAATCATAGGAGAAACAGCTCATCATATTTGTCATATTCTCTTAGTTAGAAGTAAGTCACAGTTTCCACCATATTTAAGGGATAGAGATGATACAAAAGTGTGACTTGTGTGTGGGGGAGGGAAGAGGAGGTCATTTTAGAATAGGTCCACCATAATAGACTTACCAAAAATATATTTAAGTAAGGATCATATTTACTGCTGAAATACTAGACACAACCCCATTAAAGTCGAGAACAACAAAAGGATGCCTATTCACCACTAATCTTCAACACTTTATTGGAGGTTGTAAGCCATGCAAAGAGAGGGGAAAAGGGCAAGAAATAGAATTGATATGTAATCAATTATTTAAAAAGACAAAATTCTCATTATTTGTGGATATTCTACCAAGAATGTCCAAGAGAATTATATGGCAAACTATCAGAACTGAGAGGGTTCAAAAGAGTTCGAAAAAGATACACACGGCAGAATCAGTAATTTCCACAAACACCAGCAACAACCACCCCTCTCTCACCACAACTAACTAGAAAATAAAAAGATTCCATTCACAAAAGCAACACATAGGAGAAAGTATCATGGGATGATGCTATTGAAAAAAGATAGTAGAATAATAATTGAGAGGCTCAGTTTGTAAAGATACCAAGTGTTCCTGAATTGACTTAAAATTTAATCTCACGCTCCTTGCCATTTCACGCTGAAACATGAAGACAAAGGGAAAGCTGGGCCCGACCCCCCGTCCCTTCTTTTGCCATTACTGGCTCCATCTTCTATCATGAGGGGCCGTGTGCTCACACATGGGCACCCCAGCCCACACGTCTAAGCTCTTCCATACCTTCACCTCCACAAATACTATCCCTTGGCCACTCCTCAGAGCTAGCGGTGTACATACCAATGGTATGCAACCCTTTCTCATATGGTGGATAAGAGGCTTCACAGGCCCGAAAGTAGACTTGGCCCCTTTGGGGAGAGAATTCTGGGGTTCGAGGAATCTAGGGCATGGTTTAAAAGCATTGTTACGGACCCCTGGTAGACAAGGGGCCATTAGCTTCCACAGAAAAGACTAGAGTGGGGCCGTGTAAAGCTGTGCTGTCCAACAAAGTGGCCGCTAGCCACATGTGCTACTTACATGTAAATTAAGTTAGAAATTCAGCTCCACAGTTGTACTAGTTACATTTCAAGTGCTCAGGATTCACATGTGGCTAGTGGCTATTGTATTATACAGGACAGATTATAGCATATGTCCATCATTACAGGAAGTTCAACTGGACAGCGCCACTCTAAAGGCATAGGCCCCTTGCCCTGGGCCTACAAGCAACACTGCAAATGGAATCATGGCTATTTTTTTTTTAATATACTGATTCAATGAAGTAGAAGACATATATGTATTTAACAAGAACTCTTAGCCACCCAAAGATTTTGAGAAATCAAATGAAGAGTGAAACAGTCAGCTACTTTGCAGCCACACAGAAATGACCATTTTTTCCCTAAATCGTGTAAGTGTACAACATGAATGCACTGTTTTGTGCTTTTGTTCCAGGATCTAATCTCTATCACACTTTCTAAACCCTGTGGATATTCCCCCATAGATGGGTAACTTGAATGTAATGTCATTAAACTTGGGATAGATGTGATTCTGAGAATCACATTTTCTCATTGTTCTCTATTTTCTTATGAATATTTCTCACACACTCAATGGTTTATGTGCATGAATTTCTAATGCAATCATTTTGGACCACTTAAAATGTGAAAATGTGTGTCTAACAAATGTTTCGTGTCAATATAAAAAAATTATGCACATTTGGAAATTAGAAAAGTCTGTTCATATTTTATTACACACTTAGATTCAGAAAAGCAATGCTCTAAAGATAGTTCATAAATGCCAACAAATGAGACAAAGCACTCTGTGATAAATCCGTTTACATGGAATTCTACAGTAACTGAGAATTTGGTCTCTGAGTGAAATACTACTCTAAAGTAAATCCGATTTTTTGTTTGTTTTACAGATGAGGAAGTCAAGCCTCATTCTCTCTGATATCTACTCCTTCTCTTTCCCTTTCTACTTAGAACTTCCTTCTAACTTAATCTTCCTTCATTTGTAAAATGTGTTCTTTTTTTCAAGAACCTTCTTTTCAGTTTCTCATTTAATCTTCACAACAGCTGCACAATGTAGATTATGGAGGATATGTTATTGAAATGATAAAGATGAGAAAAATCGCAAAAAGCTTAATTGACTTATCTAAAGCTGCACAGAAAGTCTGTTTTGGTCTTGGGGCTGAGATTTTTCTCCCTCTTTATGTAGTAAGTTCATCTGACATTATCCTGGGGCCAGGTGCGGTATCTAATGCCTGTAATCCCAGCACTTTGGGAGGCTAAGGCAGGAGGATTGCTTGAGCCCAGGAGTTTGAGACCAGGCTGAGCAACATGGTAAGACCCTGTCTCTATGAAGAAGAAGGAGAAGGAGAAGGAGAGAAGAAGAAGAAGGCTTTAAAAAAACAAAACATATGACATTATTCTGTTATATCACTTGCGTTCCTATAAATTGTATGCAATTTTAATAGAAAAACTCATGGCCAGCCTCTGGCACACTGTATGTATATAAAGAATTACTTGAGGTTTAAAAAAAAAATAGGGCAGGAAGGTTCTTCTTTTATTGTCCTGTCATTTTTCTCACAAACTATTTGTGTCAATGCTCCTAAGGGGCATTTCTATTTCAAGCCATGTGACCTAACCTTTCTGGGCTTCAGAGCCGTCATCTGTAAAATGGAAATTCAATTCAAGGAGACTAACTTCATTTTGGTATGGATTACCTAGTGTTTTCTTAATCAGTTAATATATCAGGTAATAAAAACAAGATTTATGCTTTTAAACTCAGGCACAGACATACCAATCTTATTCCAAATATAAATCTCTTTGTGGTAGAAATGCCACAAAAGTTTGCACTTTCTTTTTCAAGATTTTTTGATGCAAAGACACTTGGAGAATTTGAAATTCATAGAATAATGAAATCTTATTACTCACCTAAACATTATCTAGACCTGCCCCTTCAATTTATAATGGAAAAAAATTAATGTAAGGAGATCAAAAGAAATATGACTGCCTTAAGTTTATAAAGCTAGTTCATGGAAGAGTCTGGGGCAGACACGGTCTACTTTTCTTACAATGCCATGTTAGTCTGGGTTTCCAGTGGGCAACTTATAAACACATTTTTTTTTAGGAGCACACTACAAATTAATCCAAAGAAGAGGCATACGACACCATATGGAATGCCTATAATTGTGTTCCCTCCCAAAAGTGAATTTAAAGTGAATTATTATAAATCTAAAATTATATTTGCTAACTTCAAAAATGTTAAAAGAATGTTCCAGGATAGGTTGAAAAATAAGCTGCATGCAGGTTTTTATTTTCTTCTATTGGCTTTTTTATTTTCTCCATATGTTCTACAATGAACATATGTTCCTTATATAATCAGATAAAAATGAAGTTAAAAATGAATCACTTAAAGCATGGAGCAAGACTTTTAAATAGCATAGTTAAAATAAAATTAACATTCTAATAGTCATAATATATATATAAGTGATAAAATACTCAAATCTTGTCACAGGCAAAATTACTACACTGAAACTGAAAAGGTCGAAGGAGAAATTTGAGATCTTAGAGGCTACGGCTCATCACGGGAAAAAGGGGTATTTGCTGCTCTTTAACAACATTATTTGCTTGAAACATTTCCTTTCAAAATGTAAAACTTTCACTGTTGTTTCTGAAGGAGTTTATCTGGTATAATACCTAAATTTTTCTCAATAAATTCAAATAATTTGATATTTTTCATATCCTTTGGAAGTTATTTTTTGGTAAGCATTGTAATAGTGTGTTATTTACAAGTGAGAGTAACAAAATTTATTATTTTCATAAGAGCATATGTCTACAATCTGCCATCTACCTACATGCAGATGTGATTATAAAATATATGCATGATAAAATGCATAAGTGATGTGTTGTTTGGGTAAGTAACAAAAATGCTTAGTGCGCAGTTTTAAATTAGCAAGGAAGATACTTGTATTCTGTTTCCTGTACTGTCTCTGGAAAAATTAGGAATTATAGTTACTCAAATGTTGACATTGATTGAGCTCCTTCCTGGCAATTGGTGCAATCTAAGTACTTGCTAATCTCCCTCATTATGAAGTAATCTAATCATGCACTTCCTCAGTTAATCCTTACAACAGGGCATAATACGGGGATTATTACTGATTATCCTTATTTTACACATGGGAAAGACTCAAGTACAGAGAAATTAAGGATCTTGCATGAGGTCATGTGACTAGTAGACAGTAGAACCAAGATTTGGACCCGTGACCAATTCCTAAAGCACTGAATACTTCCTCGCATAGGACATTGCTCCTGAATTTCTTCTCACATCTGTTCTTAGACACTTGATGCCTTGGCACTATCCCCAAAACAATTAAAATAAAGTTAAATGACTGACTGCAAACTGCTCTTTGAGTATGGGTATCATTGATGTAGGAGACATAATTTCAAATTAGATGACAGCATATATGATGTGGAGTTCTCTCATCTCCAATAAACACTGAAATTCATTAATGTAGAAACAAAGAATCATCATCACCATTATCATTACACATTCTCTGAAAATTATTATTTCACACTATTCTCTGAGGTTAAATTTGCTGCCAACATTTATCAATTGTCTACTTTGCATAAGTCATTTAAATTGTACCAAGTTGTGTTTATAAAACGAGGGCAGGAGAATTGCTTGAACCTGGGAGGCGGAGGTTGCAGTGAGTCGAGATCACACCACTGCACTGCAGCCTGGGTGACAAGGCAAGACTCCATCTCAAAAAAAAAAAAAAACCAAAAAAACAAAAATTACCCTTAAAGACAAGCTACTGTTCTCATTAGAGGCTGTGGTCTGGATATCATGTGTCATTTATTTTTCTCTCTCCCATGAGGCCTTCTCAGTGTAGGCTTTCCAATGATAACAATAGCTAATGTTTTAAAACGATTACTATATGCCAGGCACGGTGCAAAATGCTCATTTTGACATGACATGATGTCATCCATTATGTCATTTAAACCTCAATAAAACAAAACAAAAACAAAATTCAGAAGTTTGTTCTTTTGTTCTACCGATGAGGAAGTTAAGACTTCAGAAGGTGAAGGTATTTTTCCAAGTAATGACTATCAATTCCTTGTATAGTCTGAACCCTGACCCTGGACCACCTGACTCAGCAGCACACGCTCTTTGCCATACAGTGGTATCGTGGGTTTGAATGATACAGGGCTGAGGTACAGATCGATACGTAGTTGTTAACTGAATAATGCATCAATGAATGATGACAAAGATTGCAGTAAGAAAACCTTCCCGTCCCCTCCAACAGAGATCTATTCATTTTCCTTTTCTTTTCTCAGTCGTTCAGAGGGAAGTTGATATTAAACCTAGAGGTTTCTGTGCCCATAAAAAGTGAGCGATGATTTCTGAGGAGAGAACAAGTTAAGTTTTTAGGGAGTGCTAATTTTGCTGGTGGGTAAAAGGGAAAATACAAGCAAGTCTCGATGAGCCTGATTTTCCCACAGAAAGGAATCTAACTGTGGGGAATAATTAGGGCAATTGTATGTTGGGAGGTTTGAAGGTGGGGGAATGTAAATGAAGAAGTAGTAACATTTGTGAAGCAACATGATAGGACATATATTAAAATATTTATATAATGTTAAGCCATCATCTAGCATCTAAATCAATATTATTAAAACAAACTGGCATATTGCTGGTTTTGATTTATTTCCAATTCAATCATTAGTCACTAGTTCCTTTAAACTCAAAGTATGGTCTCTCATGAAAAGCTTGTTAGAAATGCAGATTCTTAGACTCACCCCAGACCTACTGAAGTCAAATCTGCATTTTAACAAGATCCCGGGTGGTTAGTGTGCACCCTGAAATTTCAAAAGGACTCCTCAGTTCATTTCGTGCATTCAACTTTATGGGAAATACTGATATACTAATTATATGACTTTTATAAGCATTTTATTAATTAAAAAATGTAACTACATAATTATTTTTAAGTTCGCTCATTATAAGAATTTTACTTCTGTTGGTTGATTAATATGACAATTGAAGAACAGCTATCTTATTTTCTTCATTTTTCAGTTATATAATTTGACAGTTTATTCACAAATAAGAACTCTTTTCTTCTTCATGATGTTTTATTTTTTATTTTTTTTCATAGTAATTTATTCTCATGCAATGCCTAGACATAGGATTTGGAACACTTAAATAAAGAAACTCTTAAATTCCCACCAACAGGGATAAAGAAAAAAAAAATCTAGCCCTGAAAATTTCATGGCAAATGGGTAAGATAGTCATTTGAGAGTGGCCAAACTCAGTGTCACAGTTCTTAGTAGGACCCTGCATGATGAAGACTGATTTCATTTCCAAATAAGTGCCAGCTCCGAGTAGACCTATCAGTCTGAGCGTCAGATCTATTGAAAAGAAAAATGAGTAACTGCTCAAAAATCATGCATTATCAGTATACAGTTTGTTGAATATATCAAACCAGGGGTCCTCAACCCCAACAGTCAGTGGCCTGTTAGGAATTGTGCTGCACAGCAGGAGGTGATCAGTGCAGGAGTGAGCGTCACTGCCTGAGCTCCGTCTCCTCTCAGATCAGCAGTGGCATTGGATTCTCACAGAGCGTGAACCCTGTTGTGAAGTGTGCATGCAAGTGATCTAGACTGCGTGCTCCTTATGAGAATCTAGTGCCTAATGATCCGAGGTGGAAGAGTTTCATCCTGAAACCATCCCTTGCCCTGGTCTGTGGAAAAAGAGTCTTCCATGAAACTGGTGCCTAGCGTCAAGAAGGTTGGGGACCGCTGTAGTAAATGTCTCCTGGTATAGGGAACCCCTGACAGTCACAAAGCAAGGTGCTGGCTGTTAATACTAATTAGACTTTAAATTCAGCCAACATGAAATCTGTTACTTTACAGTTAATTCTGAGGCATGGTGCATATTTATACGTGCTGTTTGGGATTTCAGATCTTTGGATACTTCTCCTCTGAAGAAGATCCTATTACTTCCCAGTTGGATGAAGAAAATTTGGTTTTCTTTGTGTCTAGAAAACGGCGAATTTTAATTTCAGGTGACATTTTAATTTTCTCTTCCAAATTAGTACCAGTTTTAATATTTTTCTCAAGAATAAATATTGGGACTATATGTTTCCATAGAATCCCTTTTCATTTTATGTATTTGTTCAATGTTTTATCACTGGGTGTTGGGGTGGTGAAGAAACTCTATGACTATTGAAATTGAAATATTATAATTGCTTTGAAGGACACTAAATAGAGAATGTGATGGGAGAAAATTCACATTTTCCTGAAAAAGACTCAGACTTCCAGTGAAAACTCTCTGCAATGATGTCACAATAATGCATGCTCCAGGAAAAGAAGTCACGTTTCTTTTAAAGTATTCTTCAAATTAAGTTTTTGAGTTTTCACTAAACGTGACTCTTCCATTCACTCTCATCTACCCGTGATTATCTTAAAGAAGTTTAATCTGACATCTCTGGAGAGCTTGGGCCAGTCACGGAGGGGCATTGTCCCCAATCTGGGAAGTCTCCAATGTATGTGTTCTTCATTTTCAACTTTGAGCCTGGGACCCAGGACCCCCCATCCCTCTCCACTCTTAACACCTTGGGTTTTCTTCTCCTTCTTCCCTTCATGGTGGGAGGAGGTCAGGAAGAGGGAAGACAAACCTTCAAACCTACTCCTGTTTTCCAGCATTTCCTCCCATATTCTGAAATGAAGGTCAAATGTGATGTCTCTTAAAAAAGCACCTGGAGGCTGGGCACGGTGGGTCACGGCTGTAATCCTGGCACTTTGAGAGGTCAAGGTGGGTGGATCACCTGAGGTCAGGAGTTCAAGACCAGCCTGGCCAACACGGTGAAACCTCATCTCTACTAAAAATGCAAAAATTAGCCAGCCATGGTGGTGCACACCTGTAGTCCCAGCTACTCGGGAGGTTGAGGCAGGAGAATCGCTTGAACCCCAGAGGTGGAGGTTGCAGTGAGCTGAGATGGCCCCACTGCACTCCAGCCTCAGTGACAGGGCGAGACTCTGTCTCAATCAAACAAACAAACAAAGCACCTGGAATGCTTTCTGAGCCAAACCCATCTTCATCCTTGACTTTTCCTTAGCCCAACCACAGACCTCAAAAGAGCCTGGCCTCTGGCCATGGGAACTAGAAAGCAAAAACGAAAACAAAAACACAGACACAAAAGGGCTATCCCTTCTGTGACCACACTGAGCTAAGGAGGGGCCCCAGAGCAGGGGAGAAGTGTTGCTGGCAGCCTACGTTAGAGCTTTGAAAGTCTTTTTCTAGATGACAGTTGCATTCTATAATTCATTTCTCATTCAACAAATATTTGTTAAAGTCTACTATGGAGGCCAGATACCTTTCCAAATGCTAGAGACACAGCAGTGAACAAACAGACACAAATCCCTGGCCTCATGGAGTTTACATTCCAATAGGGAGAGGCAGACAACCACAAACATTAAACAAGTGAAATGTACAGTATGTCAGATGGGAATACATGCTATAGGACAAAAAGTAAGCAGGTTGTGGGGAAAATAAAGCAGGAATGTGGGAAGCAGAAGGTGGTCTGAGAGCGGGAGCATGGTGTTCGATAGGGTGGTCAGGGAAGTCCCCACTGAGAAGGTGAAAAAGATCCGTAGAAAGTGAGAGAGAAAACCATGTATTTCAGGTAGTGGGGACAGTGGTGGAAGCTAAGGTTGGAGAGGCAACAATGGGAGTGGGGACAGATGTATTGGGACTTGTAAGACGTGCTGAAGACTTCTGAATGAGGCAGAAAGCTACAAGGGGGCTGTGGATAGAGGAGAGGAGTAACCTGAGTTATCCTTTATATTCTATTCTAGCTTCTGCATTTAAAATAGTCTGTAGTGTGGACGGGGTGGAAGCAAAGAGAATGATGGTGGCTTGCAATAGGGCAGTGTTTCTCCATCTTTATTTTTTAAATTACTGACCCCTACGGAGCCTCTTTAGACTTTTTGCTCCTAATTGCCTTCCCCTCTGCCTTATCTTGCTCTATGCCATTTTAATGCCTCAGGTATTAATTATTAAGTGAATCCAATTATATACTACATGCATATCTGCACTTTCTACACAAAAAGAGTAAAATGTATTCATGTTCCCTCCAAGAACTAATTTGTACCCATTTGGGGGCAATATCTTCTCTGTTGAGATACACGGATGAGGGTGGTAACACTAGGGTATGACACCTGTTCACTTGCCTTTCTTTCCTAAGAGTTTGCAATTATAAAAATTAAGTACCCTGGAAGAAATTCTATATATATGGCTTTATCATTCAGGACATGGCCATAGAAACATGAAAGTGTCTAGCTAGTCTTTTTTTTTTTTTTTTTTTTTTTTTTTTGTCAAAAGGCACTTTTTTTTTTAAAGCCTTAATGACAGCTCTAGTTTCATTCTTTTATACTGAAAAGCCTGAGATAGTATTAAGTTTTTATCATGTGTAAACCACAATGGTGCGAGTTCAAAGAAAGGAGTCCTAAGAGATGTGAAATATCTCAAAAAAGAAATGATTCCAAATGATGTTTAGAAAACGTGTTCTCTGTGAAATATGCACATGCACGTGTATGTGTGGGGGGTGGGTGGGTGTGTGTCTTGCATTTTCTCTGGGAATTAATGCACCACATTTAGTTAGAAAGCTCTATATATGCAAATTAGTATCTCTGAGGATCATTAAAACACAATGGTTGCTGGGTTTTATGGTTTTACTCTAATTTTTAAGTAACTTGGGGCTTTCTAGCAAAAAAGCTGTTTATCTTTTGTTGTTGTTGTTGTTGTGTTTTTTGAGACAGGGTCTCGCTCTGTCACCCAGGCTGGAGTGCAGTGGTGCGATCACAACTCACTGCACCTCAACCTCCTGGGCTCCAGAGATCCTCCCACCTCAGCTTCCCGAGGAGCTGGGACTACAGGCATGACCAACCACACTCAGCTAATTTTGTATTTTTGGTAGAAATGAGTTTTGTCATGCTGCCCAGGCTGGTATCAAACTCCTGGACTTGAACAATCCACCTTCCTCAGCCTCTCAAAATTCTGGGATTATAGGAGTGAGCCACTTGTGTCTGGCCATATCATTTTTTTTTTAAACAAACCTAATGAGTTTCAGCATCTTTACTGCTGAAAGTTGAAATTAATATTATGCTGTTGACAGGTAGTAGAAGACGAGATGTGATTAAGAGCATTGTCAAGGTACCTCACCTGGATTTACTAATAACAGCTACTCAGAAAGGATTAATAACAGTTTTTAATAACCAGGTAATTTCTTTTTCTTTTTCTAACTGAAGGATTCATTTTACAATAACCAGGTAATTTAAAAGCTTGGATTTCTGTCTCCCTCCCTCTTTCCCTCCCTTCCTCCCTCCTTCCCTTCCTTCCTTCCTTCCTTCTTTCCTTCCTTCCTCTCTCCCTCCTCCCTTCTTTCCTTCCTTCCTCTCTCCCTCCTCTCTTCTTTCCTTCCTCCCTCCCTTCTTTCCTTCCTTCCTTCCTTCCTTCCTCCCTCCCTCCCTTCCTCCCTCCCTCCCTTTCTTCCTTCCTTCCTCCCTCCCTCCTTCCTTTTCTCCCTTCCTCCTTCCCTTCCTCCCTTCCTCCTTCCCTTCCTCCCTTCCTCCTTCCCTTCCTCCTTCCCTTCCTCCTTCCCTTCCTCCTTCCCTTCCTCCTTCCTTCTTTCCTCTCTTCCTTCCTCCCTCGCTTCTTCCTTCTTTCCCCCCTCCCTTCTTTCCTTTCTCCCTTCCTCCTTCCCTACTTCCTTCCTCCCTTCTTCCTTCCTTCCTTCCTCCCTCTCTCTCTTTCCTTCCTTCCTTCCTTCCTTCCTTCCTTCCTTCCTTCCTTCCTTCCTTCCTCCCTCTCTTCCTCCCCTCCTCCCTTCTTCCCTCCTCCCTCCTCCCTTCCTTTTCTCTCTCTTGGTTTGTCTCTGCATTATATATATGTATCAGGTACAGTGGAAACCATAAATTGTATTTTAGAGTTATTCCAAAAAAAAAAAACCCAAATATTTAGTAATGAGGAGGCTGCTGTGCCCTGTGGCAATTCTTTGGAACTGGTGACTGCATTTGGCATTGTTCCCTAAGGGTGTCATATCGAACCATGTGGCATCAACACAATTAAAAGATGCTCCTGGATAATGTCTCGGTTAAAATCAGAAACACTCATGAGCCGAGTGATTAATAAAAGGTCCCATCAGGAACTTTGGACTTGAAATAAAAATGAATTGCTCAAATTCCAGCCCCGCTGTTTTACTAATTATGTAATTAAGTAGGGAGCTTAGCGAGTCACTAACATCTTTCACATCTCTCTTTTTACATCTGTAGAATGAGGACAATAAAACCTGTCCTCCCTCAAAGGATTGTAGTGAAGGTCAAATGAGAGAATGGGTGTAGAAACACTTTATGAACAATACATCCCTACATGAATGTAAGGCTTTGCTATTATCAATGTCATTTCTAAATTTGTAAGTTTTGGACTTTCACTTTAATGGAATATGTTACAATATACCCTACATAATATTTTGCTATGAAAATAAAAGGTAAATCTTTGGTGTTATTTTAAAAATCCTAATGATTAGTTCATTTCCAACTAGAAACAAGCTTTATGCAAGTAAAATATCTTTGAAATAATCACTATGTGATTAAAATTTTTCACATAATTTTCAGTTCTTCAGTAATCTCCAGTTCAGGGAATCTTTCCGAAGCTGAAGTCACAGACAGCCAGATTCTGTCAGAGGTGGGGGCTGTGTGGCCCTGGAGGCGGTGCAGTGAGGGATGCAGAGTGTGGGCGTGGAGTCTGGGCTCCAGCCTCGCACTAACACTTAGAGCTGTGTGTGTTATTTAATATCTGCATGCCCTGTTTCCTCATCCAAAATCATAGACCTTCCTTCTTGCTCTTTGAGTTAATACTAATGAAGTGCTAGCATCATTAGAGTTCCTCAGTAAATGTTGGCAATTGCTGTAATAAACAAATAATGTGAAAACAAAAATGAATTTGCCTCATTTAAATATAAAAACCTTCTCGATCTTTTTCTCTTGGTGCATTATTTACCTTCTCTTTTGTTACCTCAAAAATAGAACTAAGATGGTATCTAAAAAATAATAGGAGAAGGAAAATAATTATGTGCATACTAAAATATTCAGAATGACATGAAATAAGTCAGGTGACATTATCACATTTCCACAGATGCTTTACAAATATGCACATACACGCAAAAGCTTATAGATGGGCACGTGCATACTCACAAATGTGCAAACACATATGTTTTTTATAAGATAATGTAACTGGAGAAAAAGATGGCTAAGAAATTAATGGTTTTGTTTTGTTTTTGTTTTTTGTAGAAACAGGGTCTCGCTGTGTTGTCCAGGCTAGTCTCGAACTTGTGGTCTCAAGCCATCCTCCCACCTCATGGCCTCCTAAATTGCTGGGATTATGGGAGTGAGCCATGTCCAGCCCAAAATTAATTATTTTGAGATTTGATACAGCAGGAATAAATATTGTTTTGATTGTTGCAAGCCTTACAAATATGACGTATCATGTGAGAAAAGTTAAGCTGAAAGTGTAGGTCACAGGAGTGATTTATTAAAAGGTAGCCCTTAACAACTCCAAATATCTTGGATTAATTCATAATTTAGGCTGTATCTGAAGTACAATAAATATAGTTCAGGATTTTCTTGATGATATAAACATTAAATGTTATTAATAAAAATTCAAAATATATCTATAAGGATTATGAAACTTTTAAAGCAGCTGAGAGGACTTTAAATAGGTGACTTCCACTAAAGATATATATAGAGAAAGAGAAGCAGAAACCATAGGTGTTCTGGTCCGCTACTCACTGGTTTTCTTACCGCGATGTATTTTCCCATCTAGAAGTCAGTCCCGGGTTAGAAAAGCCTTTTTGAACTCTTCAGATGAAAGGCAGCCTGTGGGTAGCCATGACTAACAGCTTTAGTGATCTCTCTGATCTACTTTCTCTGTTTCACATCATCCGTTTCTTCTGGGCCACTGTTTCCTAGATATTTCTCAAGGCCATCTGAGCATGTAAAAGAAACAAGGTCATTGAAATACTTCAACTACTTGCCTTCATCTTGGGAGCAATTTCCATGCCACAAGAGTAGGAAAGGCTGCTCATGCATACACTAGCTCTCTGCATGGGATAAAGCTGTGGTTCTTAACTGGTGTAGTACCCAGTGCATATATATTCACTCAACAGGTGCTTATTGAATAAAAGAGGAGGCCCACTGGGTAAAATGTTCTTTTAAGTCTCAACTTGGACAGAGTTAACTTCAAATGAAAAATGGTGGTTTTTCTCAATCACTCTATTTAGTAACTACTCTTGCCATTGCTGTTAGATTATTTTGCATTCCTATTTTTTGGCATCAAATGTTGCTCCAAACAACTTAAAAAAAAAAAAAGAGATGTACTTTGCATAAAGGAAGAAAATGATTAGTGAAGTGTAAGACTCTTAACAGCGCAGTCACCAGGTTTAACAACGAGCCACAGAGGGATAAGCCTGGTTCACAGCAAACAGTCCGCATCATTCCACAGAGCTAGCTGTTCCAGGAGAAGGAGAGACAGGGAGGAGACTTACAGAGGGCAGAATGACAGCTGAGATGAAACCAAGAAGATTCTGTGTTGTTTTAGAGTCAGCATTTTCATCTTTAATTGTAGTGTCAACTAGATTTCATTACTCTCTTCCTTTTTCATAGATGAGAGTTCAGACCAGCACCAATGTTACAGTAAGTACACTTAAAAAATTCCTAATTAAGTCAAGGTTAGGGCTGTGATGATGGTTCCTTCACAATTACTTAAAATCTCAATGAAGTAATGAATAGACTCTGGATATATATTTCATATATTATAAATTTATGTTTACTGACTAGGATCAAAACTAAGCCTTGAGCAACAGCAAAGAGGACCCAGGTCTTGCTTTCTGGAGTTAAACTGACTGCAGAGAATTGCTTGGAAACTGGTTACTCCTTGGAAGCTTCAATTTAAAAGCTTCTCAGTTTTTCTGAGCATCTGTTATCGGAGAATGTAAAGAATGGATACAACCCAAGTTGTGAGAACAAGGAGGTGGCCCATGGAAATAATTAGAAAATATTTTTATTTTAAAGTTGAATACAACATTAAAAGTTTGAGTACAATTTTGTAATTTATTTAATCCACATCACTAATCGGAATAGTAATTGCAGCAGATGTTGTAAAGCTATAGTGACTTGCTTGCAGAATCTCATTATGGATTTACGAGAGCTGGGAGAATGCTTGACTCTTTCATTGCTTGCACGCACTGAGTACCCTGAACTACAAAGGAGGCTGCCATGCTTCCTGGCAAAGGAGTCTGGATTCTCTGTAAACTTCTGAACCTCCATTTTTTTATTATTATACTTTATGTTCTAGGGTACATGTGCACAGCGTGCAGGTTTGTTACATATGTATACATGTGCCATGTTGGTGTGCTGCACCCATTAACTCGTCATTTACATTAGGTGTATCTCCTAATGCTATCCTTCCCCGCTCCCCCCACCCCACAACAGGCCCCGGTGTGTGATGTTCCCCTTCCTGTGTCCAAGTGTTCTCATTGTTCCATTTCCTAAACTGGAAAAAAAAAAAAAAAAGCCAACCCTGGAATTTCTAACAGGTTTTACAGAATGTTGGAGGCCATGCCTGAAATGCATGTAGCACTCATAAATGGAAGCTTCTGTTTCTGTTAAGGAGTGTGTTGTTGATATTACAGCTCCTAGCCATGCCAGCTTGGTGTCTTTAGGTAGGACACAAGAAAGTCTCCTTGGTCTCCACTTATCATGGACCAGGTCATTACTAAGGTCTTTGTTTTCTAGCATGGGGACAGGGCTGGAGAGCTCGCTTAATCAGCGCCCTAAATCTAGTCTCCTAGTGCCCATGTGAAGAAGCGGCCTCACAGCAGTGAATAGTGCACAAAGATGCTCCACGAACTGCTGTGTGCTTCCAGGGAGCAATCCCATCGCTAACTGAATCATTCTCCAGCTGATAGTACTGAGACACTCAGGGTAAGGGTGAAAGGGGAAAAGATGGGAGCCTGTATTCAAGATGCTCAGACAGGATGTACTGCAAGGCTTCTCTGTAACAAGGCAGCAAAATGGGGCTTTTAGTGTGACTAACCTGCCCTTTGTTAACCATCACCAGGTCATGGAAGGAAATGCATTATATCCCCCACTTCTCTGCTTTTCTGTCAGGACACCTCCTGGATTACAGGGTGTGATTACCTCTTGCAGCTGAAACGAATCGTAGCCACAACAGAAAGGACCATTATTGTCTGGGATTATAAAGCTCAAGGGAGCAGCCAGGTATTGTGCCAAAGAAATGAGATTGTCTTTTCAGTAGTGGTACAGTATGAGCAATCCACTTTCTCTATCGAACATCAGTTTCTTCATCTATAAGATGAGAGGATTTAAGTAAGTAGTCTCTTAGATCAAGTTCAGCATGTATATTCTGTAATTAAAAGGGACTATTCTTTCCATTTAGTGTATATTTAGTTCAGTGGGGTTGGGTTGTTTTTGAGTGAGGGAGTAATTCCTTTCTTCTTTTATGCCCTTCTCTGAATCCATGTATCATCTTTCTTTGGGTATACTCATGTTATCAAGTTCAAATCTTTTCTCCCAAGTCCAGCTTCATTAGGTGAGAAAATTACTAAAATCAAATGTCTAAGTCTGGCAAAAACATCTAATGAGGCAGCCCTTCAGTGGCTGAGATGTTACCGCTTAACCAATCTATCGTATTTATTGAGCATTTGCAGACATTTAGAAGTAAGGATTATGTTCTCTGCACTCAAACAAAACTCAGTCTTGAAGTTCCTCATGAATAAGCATAATATATAATATGATGATACAGCAAATTATATGGTGCAACAGGGACTCAGGGAGCGTGAGATCACTGAGCACCGAGGTTGTTTAAAAATATCTTCAGGAAGCAGACTGACTTTGAAGGACATGGATGATTAAGAAATAAATTAACCTTCCTTCATGCCTTGCTTGTTCCTAGCCTTGGTAAAAAACTAACTTTCTTTTGCTATTTGTTCACAATGTTGTAACCAACTAGTGATGCCAGAGTAATTTTAAAGATGGCAGCTTCTTGGTCAACGTTACTTTATGATGTGCTGTGTTATAGACCAGGTTTATTAATTTCCAAACCCCTAAACTCCAAGATACTGAACTTTGATCATAACCTCTTCTCCTAACGCTGTTCTGTTTCCACTCTTGCTTTTCAATCCCATAGAAGCCTCTAGTTCCTTGAAAACATCATGTTCCAGTCTTCACTCCCTCTCAACTCTTCTCTTCTTCCCTTCTGGTCTGCACCCTCTGGGGGTGTCATCTGAGCTGGTCAGCCTCACCCTTCATTCTCTTCAATATTTGTCCTTCAACCTGGAGAGATGCCCTAGCCCTTCTCTGCTCCTTTACAGTGGCTAAGCACTGATGGAAAAGAACCAAACAGTGCTATTTGGCACAATTACAAACTTGGGGTCTGCAGACTCAGCTGGGCTCTCAGTGGCTCCATCAATCTCTTTCTGGCCCTAACCAACTCACTGGCCCATTTCTTGTAAGTCATCCACAATTTCAATGTTCTTCTCAGGCTTCTCCCTGTAGTATAAGGACTTGTTCTCTATTTTCCTGCAAAAAACGGAGTCTACTATCAGACTTGTCCTCTTTCAAATTCCAGTGCTTTCACCTACAGATTTAACTGGAAACCACATCCTTACTTTCGTCCTCTCTCTGAAGGCAAAATATCCTTGCATTTGACATGCCCTCCCCTCCTGTCTCGGCCATGACACGGCTCTACAGCCTCCTCTCTCTCTCTTTCTTTAAAAATTGTTTAAACTTTTTTATTTCCATAGGTTTGGGGATCACAGGTGGTATCTGGTTACATGAGTAAGCTCTTTAGTGGTGATTTGTGAGATTTTGGTGTACCCATCTCCCAAACAGTATGTACTGAACCCAATTTGTAGTCTTTTATCCCTTACCCCCTTCCCACCCTTTTCCCCGGAGTCCCCAAAGTCCATTGTGTCATTTTTACGCCTTTGCATCCTCATAGCTTAGCTCCCTCTTATGAGTGAGAATATATGATGTTTGATTTTCCACTCCTGAGTTACTTCACTTACAATAATAGTCTCCAGTTCCATCCAGGTTGCTGTGAATGCCATTAATTCATCCATTTTTATGGCTAAGTAGTATTCCATTGTGTATACATATATACCACAGTTTCTTTATCCACTCGTTGACTGATGGGCATTTGGGTTGGTTTCACATTTTTGCAGTTGCGAATTGTGCTGCTAGAAATATGAGCGAGCAAGTAGCTTTTACATATAAGGACTTCTTTTCCTCTGAGTAGATATCTAGTAGTGGGACTGCTGGATCCAATAGTAGTTCTACTTTTAGTTCTTTAAGGAATCTCCACACTGTTTTCCATAGTGGTTGTACTAGTTTACATTCCCACCAGCAGTGTAGAAGTGTTCCCTTTTCACTGCATCCACACCAACATCTATTATTTTTTGAGTTTTTGATTACAGCCATTCTTTCAGGGGTAAGATGGTATCGTATTGTGGTTTTGATTTGCATTTTCCTGATCATTAATGATGCTATGCATTTTTTCCCATGTTTTTGTCGGCCATTTGTATATCTTCTTTTGAGAACTGTCTATTCATGTCCTTAGCCCACTTTTTGATGGGATTGTTTGTTTTTTCTTGCTAATTTGTTTTAGTTCCTTGTAGATTCTGGATATTAGTCCTTTGCCAGATGTATAGATTGTGAAGATTTTCTCTCACTCTGCGGGTTGTCTGTTTACTCTGCTGGCTTCTTTTTGCCGTGCAAAAGCTCCTTAGTTTAATTAATTCCCAGCTATTTATCTTTCTTTTTATTGCATTTGCTCTTGGATTCTTGGTCATGAAATCCTTGCCTAAGCCAATGTCTAGAAAGGTTTTTCCAATGTTATCTTCTAGAATTTTTATAGTTTCAGGTCTTAGATTTAAGTCCTTGATCCATCTTGAGTTGATTTTTGTATAAGATGAGGGATGAGGATCCAGTTTCATTCTCCTACGTGTGACTTGCCAATTATCCCAGCACCATTTGTTGAATAGGGTGTCCTTTTCCCACTTAATGTTTTTGTTTGCTTTGTTGAAGATAAGTTGGCTGTAAGTATTTGGGTTTATTTCTGGGTTCTCTACTCTGTTCCATTGGTCTATGTGCCTATTTTTATACCAGCACCATGCTATTTTTGGTGACTATGGCCTTATAGTATAGTTTGAAAAGAGAGAGTGTGATGCCTCCAGATTTGTTCTTTTTGCTTAGTTTTGCTTTGGCTATGCAGGCTCTTTTTTGGGTCCATATGAATTTTAGGAATTTTTTTTCTAGTTTGGTGAAGACTGATTTCACTCTCCTGCTAGACTCCTTCCTCTCAACCTCCTCTTAATCTTCCTCTCAACCTCCTCTTAATCTTCCTCTCAACCAATTCAAGCCCCAGATCAAATGTCACTTTCTTTGGCCATGGGACCTGTTGTGGCCTTCTCAGTCACTGTGTATCAGAGCACTGTGATTTGTTTCCTTAAATGCACTTCTACCAGAATGGTAGCTCTACAAAGTCAGAAACTGTCCTGTTCACCATTGCACAGTCGTGCTGCAGTAGTTCTTGGCACACAGAAGGAAATATATAGATAAATGTTTGTTGACTGAACAAATTTATAGAGACTGAATCACGGAAGAGCAATAGCTGTATAGCTTAGTGGCCCCATTCAATAGTACAAAATCAGCTTGACACATGCTAAATATTTCTGAATAAACTTGGATGGTAGGATAATTTTTCTTCTGGTGACTCCTTGGGACTTTGATATTTGATTTTCCTGTTTGCCACCCAGTTTTATGTCAATAGTCTGGTAACACCTGAATCTTGTTATGCTTACTTTAATATTTTCTTATAAATCCAAATAAGGGTCATTTACAGTCACACATCAGAAAAATCTCATTACTTATTGGCCGAGGGGTAGGCACTCTACTCCTTTCTCCACAAAACACCCAAAATAACAGCGAGTGTTCTATAACTTTTATTTGGTTAACTGTTTTTTTTTCCTCTCTCAAATTATCTTATATGATAGGAGTATCTACAATAAAAAACATTGGAAAGTGAAATTTTTGTCAAATAATAGGGGAGATATTTATTGAATAGAGCAAAGTAGCAATTCATTAAAGTCATTTTTCTGTTTCTAGGAAAATTATTTTGTCATAAAGCCAATGGATCACTGCCTCCTGTGTGTGTGTGTGGTGCCTTTGCCTGACCATCTCTGCCGAGATGACATCCTCTTGGGGGATGATGGGGGTTTTGTGAACAGATTCACAGTTAACAGTGACGACTTTGGAATAAAGCAGGCAAAATCCAAAAGAAAATTACAAAATCAGGTCTTAGACTCAAAGAACTTTAAAAGGTAAGGGTATCATATGGCTAATTTAATTCTTTTAATAATTACAGTCTTTTGCAAGTAAGCTTTATGGTAAAAAGTGAAAAATGAGATTTAAATTATAGAAAATGAGAAATTAAGAAAAATTAAAGTAATATAAAAAATTAATTATAGTCATTGTTCATATATACACACGCACATGCACACACACACAGTGAAATGCTTCTGGCCCCAAGAAACTGTCAGTGTAATAGCTCCTAATTTAAGTGCTATTGACAACTAAAACTTACAGATACTTGAGTAGATTGAAAAGTTAAATGAAAAAATTAAATCATGAAAAAAACTATAAAAATATATGTGACTAGTTACTAGCGCTTGAATATGGGAAACATTCTAAATATAAAAGCAATGGATATAGAATTCAAAGAAAAAGTGTCATAGATTTGACTATATACAAAATAAAACCTCTGGACATCAAAAGATAATATTTTAAAAGCAAACTGGAATAAATATTTGTGACAAATATGACAGACAATGGGTTGATATTTGTATTGGGTCGTAGAGTTCAATTAAAAGATATAATCCTCCAAGAGAAAAATGAGCAAAGGTCATGAACATGTAACTCACAAACGTGCGCACAGTACAAATGGTCAATAAACATTTCAAAGTGATCATCACAAAAAAATGCTAACAATAGTTATCCCCAACTGATAATTATTGTCTTCCTTATAACGGCAATGTCTTTAAACTTTTTGAGAAAGGTACATATTACTTTTATTAGCTGAAAAACCTAAATTTTATGTTAAATGGTCTTCCTTATTTATCAAAGAAGTACAACTTAAAATCAGATACAATTTTTCACTTATAAAATCAGAAATGATTAAAAATGGGGAAGATGCTGTGACCTGGGCATTCTCACACTGTTGGTGGTAAAAGTATGAATTGGATCCACCTTTCCGGAAAGAATCTGGGAAGCTGCATCAAGTGCCTTCATAACCATTTATACACTAGGACCTGGTATCCCTATCTTCAAAAATCTTAAGAATGGTTATCACAGCTTCCCCCTCCCCTCCCCTCCCCTTCCATCCCTTCCCCTCCCCTCCCATCCCCTCCCCTCCCCTCCCCTCTCCTCTCTTTCCTTTCCTTTTTTGATGGAGTCTCACTCTGTTGCCCAGGCTGGAGTGCAGTGGCGCAGTCTCAGCTCACTGCAAACTCCGCCTCCCGGGTTCAAGCGATTCTCCTGCCTCAGCCTTCTGAGTAGCTGATTACAGGTACATGCCACCACACCCGGCTAATTTTTGTATTTTTAGTAGCAACGGGGTTTCACCATACTGGTCAGGCTGGTCTCAAACTCCTGACCTCGTGATCTGCCCGCCTCGGCCTCCCAAAGTGCTGGGATTACAGGCTTGAGCCACCGCACCCGGCCCACAGCATTATTTCTGATGGTAAATTATCTAGTGTCCAACAAAAGGGGAATGATTAATTTAGATGATTAATCATTTACATAAATAATTCAGATATATAAATATATAATAAAAACATAAATGATATGTAATATATTTATATATAAAATACATTTTTTGTCTGACACCTAAAATACATTCAGATTTCAAGGATGTTCAGCAAATCATAGTATAACCATATGTCATGTACCCATTTAATTGTTTTGAAAAATATTTAATAGTATGAAAAGGGTTTATGACATAATGTCAAGTAAAAATGATTTATCTTTCAACATATGAATTTGGGGTATAAAAAATTTTAATTTAATTAATTTTTATGTTTATATGAATTCAGTCTTATAAATGTATATATGTGTGTGTATTTCTACTTAGAAAAATATTGATTATAAACAGGCACTTCTCAAAAGAAGACATTTATGCAGCCAACAGATACATGAAAAAATGCTCATCATCACTCACCATTAGAGAAATGCAAATCAAAATCACAGTGAGATACCATCATCACACCAGTTACAATGGCAATCATTAAAAAGTCAGGAAACAACAGGTGCTGGAGAGGATGTGGAGAAATGGAAACACTTTTACACTCTTGGTGGGACTGTAAACTAGTTCAACCATTGTGGAAAACAGTGTGGTGATTCCTCAAGGATCTAGAACTAGAAATACCATTTGACCCAGCCATGCCATTACTGGGTATATTTCCAAAGGATTATAAGTCATGCTGCTATAAAGACACATGCACACGTATGTTTATTGCAGCACTATTCACAATAGCAAAGACTTGGAATCAACCCAAATGTCTATCAATGACAGACTGGATTAAGAAAATGTGGCACATATACACCATGGAATACTATGCAGCCATAAAAAAGGATGAGTTAGTATCCTTTGTAGGGACATGGATGCAGCTGGAAACCATCATTCTCAGCAAACTATCGCAAGAACAGAAAACCAAACACCGCATGTTCTCACTCATAGGTGAGAACTGAACAATGAGATCACCTGGACACAGGAAGGGGAACATCAGACACTGGGGCCTATTGTGGGGTAGGGGGAAGGGAGGAAGGATAGCATTAGGAGATACACCTAATGTAAATGACGAGTTAATGGGTGCAGCACACCAACATGGCACATGTATACATATGTAACAAACCTGCACGTAGTGCACATGTACCCTAGAACATAAAGTGTAATATTAAAAAATAATTAATTAATAAAAAAAGAAAAATATTGAGTACAAATATCCAAAAGTTTAATAAATAATTTCTATAGGACTTCAAAGAGGTGATTTTAAAAATTTTATTTGCTTTCTAAATTTTGTACAATGAATGTTTTTTCTTTATAAAGACATTAAAAAATGGATTATACTTTGTTATATAACAAATACTTATCCCAGAGTTAGAATATGCAATTAAAAGCTCATTACAACTGATACTTCATGGAATTAAGACTAGTCCCATTGCTGAAACCCTAAGAATGATACAATAAAATTAACTGGCTCCATTTTCCATCCTTCACATATAAGCAGTATTACCTAGTCCCAACAGAGAATTAGACCTGATGGAGGGCTTCCCCAATATGTGACGTGCTGCTCTATATACTATTAAGCATTTCATTCTAGTTATGCTAGACTCATAGAACAGATGCTGAGACATGAATCTGCTTTTTATTAATATGTGTGCCACCTGTCAGAAAATTCCATGGCTCGTTTTTCAATCCCTGTTTTCATTAGATAGACATGTGAAAAATGAGGTTGAGAAATCTGAGGAAGTTAAGGAATCTGGGCACAGTTAAAGGAATGCTAATTCACGTTAGTTCTTGTGGTTATTATATTCATGCAGATGATTTAATCATGCAGATGATTCAAATCATTCAAGACTGTGGTGCATGTATAGGCTGAGTGTTGCGGCATTTTCTTACACCAAGAGATCTTCAAACCTCACCAGAATGAAAAGTATTAAGGCCAAAGAGATAATTAAATTCTGGTGCTATCATACAAGTTTTCCTGCAGCTGACATCTGTAGAATTCATTCTTGTTGAACGGGTGGATGTGGGGGTAGTAAACACTGATATGCAAACCATTATACAAATTGAAGAAAGAAGCAGCCAGCATCCAGAGTTCAAACATATCTGGCATGAGAACAGAAAGCTCCCTCTCCACTCGGTTTAATGTCATATTGCAGAACGTTCATGCCTTGAGCTATAAACATTTCTATTCCTCAACTAGAATTTAAGCAACTTGGTGACACTACTTTTTACCTTAATCATCCTTGTGTCCTTAGTACCTGGGAGGCAACAGGTGTTCAATAAATTTGAATGAGGAGACAAGCCATTAAATATGGGTAAATATAATACCATGAAGACAAGAATTTTGAGGCAGAGGTTTTGTCTGTAACCTTAAGCCCCACATTCAAATGTTTTGTGAACTGATGGCCAACACTCTGATAAGGAATATGATCACTATCCCCCACTCAGCTTCACCAGTGAACTGAGATTCTATATTTCCCAGTACTTCAGTTTGAAAAGTATTAATGGAAAATATAAATATATTTTCAAATGAATTGATTCAAATAAGATATAAAAGAATATGAAGCATACTGCTCCATTTGGATGATTAGAAATTTTCTAGTAAAATAAAATAGTGCCATTATTGAATTGGGATTCTTCTAGATTATTCTTTTAATTCTGAATTCACAGCTCAAATTTTGATGAGTCTTTTAAAGTTACTTTTCCATTTTAAGTATGCTTGATTATAAATAAACAGTTAAAAGTGGGCCGGGTGCAATGGCTCACGCCTGTAATCCCAGTACTTTGGGAGGCCGAGGCAGGCAGATCACCTGAGGTCAGGAGTTTGAGACCAGCCTAGCAAACATCATGAAATCCTGTCTCTACTAAAAATACAAAATTAGCCAGGCATGGTGGTGCACACCTGTAATTCCAGCTACTTGGAAGGCTGAGGCAAGACAATTGCTTGAACCCAGGAGGTAGAGGTTGCAGTGAGCTGAGATCACACCACTGCATACTCCAGCCTAGGTGAGAGAGCAAGACTCCGTCTCTAACTAACTAACTAACTAACTAAATAAATAAAAATAAAAAGTGTTATAATGCATTGGGCTGTATTCTACATTCGGGTTTAGCACAATTCAGTTACAATTCAGTTAAAGTCAAAATAAATTGCTGAATAGAAACTTATGTGTGTCTAACATAAATCTCCCCTGCCTTTTCTTAATCCCCAGTGTTAAAAGGAAGCTACATAATGACTGGGTCATGAAAATTAGATATATTTCAGCCCTAAATTGTTTTGGATCCTGCTCCTTAGACAGTAATCATTCATTAGTTTTGGAATCCTTGAAGAGACTCGAGGATAATTTGTAAGTACAGTAATTTATATACATGAACAGTCTGTGAATTTCAAACTTTTTACAATGATAAAACCATGACAGCTTTGGAACTTTCAAACTGGCTTTAAGAAAAATCAGACATTAACTATTCCATTTGTTTGGGAAGGTTAATTAGATTTATCAGGAAGAAACTGAAGCCACTTATGCAAATTTGAACATATGTGTCCTAACATCAACTGTGCTTATTTGTTGTTTATTTCTATCATCTACTGAAATTAATCAATATGAGTGTGTCTATAACATATTTCAAAATATAGTTCTGTTGGTAAAACTTTATAATTTTAAAATCACTCTTACAGGTCAGTTGGCTAACCAAGAGCTTGTGAGTATGATCTGTAGACCAGTCATCACGTTTCATGTGTAATAGACAAGTTGGCATTCTCATAGAAAGGTTCATTTGAATATTGTCTTATTTCCAATCTGGTTAAATATGTATTAATAACTAGAAAGCAGTTATTGTATCTTGATTTGGGGTTTTAAAATTGCATTGAGATGTATGCTACAACACGAATAAATATCAAAACCATTAAGCTGAATAACAGAAGCCAGACAAAAAGACTGCATATTGTATGATTCCATTTATATGTAATATCCCAAAAAGGGGCACATTTATAGAGACAGAAAGTACATCAGTGGTTGCCTAGGACTGGTGGTAGAAGCAGGGATCCCAAATGCGCCCAAAGGGACTTTCTGGGATGATGAAAATGTTCTAAGCTTCTTGTGGCGACTGTTGGTTGTTACACAATTCTCTAAATTTACTAAAAAGTATTGAGTTGTACACTTACAATGGGTGAATTTTATGATACGCAAATGTTATGGTACCTACTGGGGTATTACATACCCTAATAAAGATGTCTCAGAAAAGTGCATTGAGACTCCTGGCTGCCTTCCAGCCTGGCATGTAAAGAGCTTGGAAGTTGCCATTCCATCCTAACAAGTAAAAATGTAACAAACTAAAAAAATGAATGATTTTTCTTAGATCCATCAGAGAAGTAAGGTCACAAGGCAGCTTTGTTGCCCCCATATTGGAGAGAGAGAGGGGCAAACGCTGAGAATCACAACTTACTGGAGCAGAAATTCACAGGCAGGAACCCCTTGAGTAACCAGCATAGGGCAGGAAAGCCTAAACTGTAATGGACAAGTGCTCAGCATGGACAGTTTTAGAGTTAAAAATTCCAGGGGTGCCCAGTCATAGGGGCCCCTATGCTTTTGTGAGTTTTATTTCCCGGAGTTCAACAGATTCTTAAAGTATCAGTGAAAAATCCACTCTTGCTTCTGGCAGAGGGGAAGGAAAAGGAACCACTTGGAAATGTGCCAGAACATGTTGTTCTTTCCAAGGCCTGCCCTCAAGAGACACTATGTTATCAGAGTCTAAGCTATTGGAACTTTGTCTGGGAATAACTCACAGAAGGAAGGAAAATATCCACTCTAACTTCTGGTCATACCTAAGAGGGAGGGTGAGGAAGACTGAGAAGCACCTGTGAAATTCACAATCCAGACACACAGGCTCATCAAAAGAATGAGACTTCCTCACAGGATTCACCTTCCCCCACAGCTTACCAACATGTTACTAATGGTCTATCTACAGCAGTTCCCTTTACCCAGTAAATCATGTCCAGCTATCAAGAAAAAAATTACAAGGCATACTAAAAGGCACAAAACAAACTGTCAGAGTGATCAAAAAACAAGACCCAACTATATGCTGTCTATGAGAAACACACTTTAAATGTAAAGCCACATATAGGCTAAAAATAAAAAGATGCAGAAAGATATACCATACTAAAACTTATCAAAGGAAAGCAGAAGAAGCTATGCTAGTTCTATATAGAACAGATATCAGTGCAAGGAAAATTATCAGGGATAAAGAAGGGCATTACATAATGGTAAAGGGGTCAATTCTTAAAGATGCCCTAACAATCCTCAATGTGTTTGCACCTAACAACACAACATCAAAATTAATGAGGCAAAAACTACAACTGCAAGAGACAGAGCAAGCATCAGAATCAGATTCAGACATGGCAAGGAAGTTGGAATTATCAGAATGGGAATGTAAAACAACTATAATTAGCAGGCTAAGGGCTCAGATAATGCAGGCAGCATACAAGAACAGATGGGCATTATAAACAGAGAGATGAAAATTCTAAAAGAATAAAAAATTCTAAAGATCAAAAACACTGATAGAAATGAATAACGCCTTTGATGGACTCATTAGTATACTGGACATAGCTGAGGAAATAATTTATAAAAGATTCAAAAACAGAAAGCAAAGGGGAAAAAAACGGAAAAACAAAAACAAAAACAAAAAAAACCGTAGGCTATCCAAAAACTGTGGACAACTGTGAAAGGTGTAACATATGTGTGATGAGAACACCAGAAGAAGAAAGGGAGAAAGGAAGAAAAGGAACATTTGAAGTTATGACTAAGAATGTCCACAAATTAAAATGAGACACCAAACCCCAGATCCAGCAATATCAGAAAACACTAACAAGGATAAATGCCAAAAAATAACTATACCTAGGCATATCATATTCAAACAGCAGAAAAGTAAACATAAAGAAAAAAACTGGCCGGGCGCAGTGGTTCACATCTGTAATCCCAGGACTTTGGGAGGACAAGGCGGGTGAATCACAAGGTCAGGAGTTAGAGAGCAGCCTGACCAAAATGGTAAAACCCCATCTCTACTAAAAATACAAAAATTAGCCGGGCATGGTGGCGCGCACCTGTAATACCAGCTACTCAGGAGGCTGAGGCAGGAGGCGGAGGTTGTAGTGAGCTGAGATCGCACCACTGCACTCCAGCCTGGGCGATGGAGACTGTCTCAAAAAAAAAAAAAAAAAAAAAAAAACTTGAAACAAGCCAGAGGGGAAAAACAAACAAACAACTTGTTGTAGAAAAGCAAAGATAAAAATTACTTGTGATTTTTCCTCAAAAATCATAAGCAAGAAGGGCAGAGTGAAATATTAGAAGACCTACCAGCCTAGAATTCTGTATACTGTGAAATTATCCTTTAAAACTGAAGGAGAAATAAAACATTCTCAGACAAAGAGAAATTGAGGAAATATGCTGTCAGTAGACCTGCCTTCCAAGAAAGGTTAAAAGAAGTTCTTCAGAGAGAAAGAAAAGCCGTAAGTCAGAAACTTGCATCTATGTAAAGAAAAGAAAAGAACAGCATCAGAGGAAGAAAAAGTAAAGGTAAAATAAAAATTGTTATTTTTGTTATTCTTAACTTTTCTAACAGATAATTTGTTCAAATAATAATGACAACAATGTATTCAATTATATGCACAATATACACATGTATAAACATACATGTATGTATATATGGTATATTTGCTATGTGTAAGCAAAATAAATGACAGCAATAATACAAATAATGGAAGGAATTAGGGTTTTTGTTTATTTTAATATACTTGTCCTGCCTGGGCAGTGCAGTGTTACTTGAAAGTGAACTTGGATTAGTTGTAAATGTGTATTGCAAATGATAGGTCAACCATGAAAAATTGTTTTAAAAAATGTGTAACTGATATTCTAAGAAAATAGAGAAAATGAAATCATGTAACTTGTTTATTTTAAAACACAAAAGGCAGAAAAAGAGTAAAAGACAAAAATAGAAACAAAGGAACAATTAATAGAAAACAGTTACAAACATAGTAGATGTTAATCCAACTATGTCAATAATTACTTTAAAAGTCAATGGTCTAAATACACTAGTTAAGAGCAGAGATTGTCAGAGTGGGCACAAAACAAGACCCAATTCTGTTGTCTATAAGAAACCCACTTTAAATATAATGACACATATAGATTAAAAGTACAGGGATAGGGTAAGACATACCATGCTAACACTTATCAAAAGAAAACAGGAGGCCGGGCGCGGTGGCTCAAGCCTGTAATCCCAGCACTTTGGGAGGCCGAGACGGGTGGATCACGAGGTCAGAAGATCGAGCCCATCCTGGCGAACACGGTGAAACCCCGTCTCTACTAAAAAATACAAAAAAACTAGCCGGGCGAGGTGGCGGGTGCCTGTAGTCCCAGCTACTCGGGAGGCTGAGGCAGGAGAATGGCGGGAACCCGGGAGGCGGAGCTTGCAGTGAGCCGAGATCGCGCCACTGCACTCCAGCCTGGGGGACAGAGCGAGACTCCGTCTCAAAAAACAAAACAAAACAAAAAAAAAGAAAACAGGAGGCCGGGCGCGGTGGCTCATCGCCTGTAATCCCAGCACTTTGGGAGGCCGAGACGGGCGGATCACGAGGTCAGGAGATCGAGACCATCCTGGCTAACACGGTGAAACCCCGTCTCTACTAAAAAATACAAAAAAACTAGCCGGGCGAGGTGGCGGCGCCTGTAGTCCCAGCTACTCAGGAGGCTGAGGCAGGAGAATGGCGGGAACCTGGGAGGCGGAGCTTGCAGTGAGCTGAGATCCAGCCACGGCACTCCAGCCTGGGTGACAGAGCAAGGCTCCGTCTCAAAAAAAAAAAAAAAAAAAAAAAAAAAGAAAAAAAAAACAGGAGTTACTATGCTAATTTTAGACAGAACAGACATCAGTGCAAGGAAAGTTATCAGGGATAAAGGGGGACATTATATAAAGACAAAGGACCCAATTCTTCAAGAAGCCATAACAATCCTTAATGTGTATGCCACCTAATAACAAAGCATCAAAATTAATGAGACAAAAACTTATAAAACTGCAAAGAGAAATACATAAATCCACGATTTAGTTAGAGACTCCAACACCCCTCTATCAGACCCAGCAGGGAGAAAATCAGTTAAGGACAGTTGAACTCAGCAGCACTATCCGTCAACTGGATAGAACTAACATCTGTAGGCTACTTTATCCAAAAGCAGCAGAATACACATTATTCTCAAGCTCATATAAAATATTCTCCAGGATAGATTGCATTCTTGGCCATAAAACACACCTTAACAAATGTAAGAGAAGAGAAATCACACAATATGTGTTCTCAGACCACAAACAAATTAAACTAGAAATCAGTAACAGAAAGATAACTGGAAAATCCCAATAGGTGTGAAGATTAAACAACACACTTCTAAGTAACATGTGGGTCAAGGAAGAAACTTCAAGAGAAATTAAAACTTGTTTTACAGTCTTTTTCAGAGGATGGAAACAGAGGTAATACTTTCTAACTCTATTTTATTAGTTATTATTATTACTGTTTAGAGACAGGGCCTCACTCTGTTGCCCAGGCTGGAGCGTGATCATGTGATCATAGCTCTCTGCAGCCTTGAATTCCTAGGCTCAAGTGATCCTAGAGACAAAAACTGATAGCTGATAAACTACTCTAGTTTCCCAACTAGCCAGTACTGTAGGCACATGTCACCATGCTCAGCTAAATGAGATCTTACCATGTTATGCATGCTGGTCTCAAACTCCTGGCTTCAAGAGATCCTTTCACCTCAGCCTCCAAGGTATGGAATTACAGGAGGGAGCCACCATGCCTGGCCTATTAGTAGTAGTAGTATTTTAGAGATAGGGTCTTGCTATGTTGCCCAAGCTGGTGTCAAACTCCTGATTTCAAGTGATCTTCCCACCTCAGACTTCTGAGTAGCTGGTACTATAGGAATGAGCCACCATGCTCAGCCTAACTCACACTGTGAGTCCAACATTACCCCAATACCAAAATCAGACAAAGTCATTACAAGAAATAACTACAGACCAATATCTCTCATTGACATAAATGCAAAAATCATTAGTGAAATGTTAGTAAATCAAATCCAATAGGGTGTAAAAAGAATTATGCACCATGACTGATATGAACTAAATGTTTGTGGACCCCTCAAATTTATATTTCCTACCCCACGAAAATTATGGTATTAGAGGTGAGGCCCTTGGGAGACAATTTAGGTCATGAAGGTAGATCTTTCAGAAATAGAATTAATGCCTTTGTAAAAGAGACCCCAAAGAGTTCTCTAGTTCTCTTTCTGCCATGTGAGGTTACCACAAGGAAACAGTCATTTGCAATGTAAAAGATGGCCCTTGACAGACCCTGACCATGTTGGCACCTTAGTCTCAAGTCTTCAGAACTGAGAAAAAAAAGTTTATTGTTTAAGCCACATAGTCTATGATACTTTGTTACAGCAGCATGAACTGACTAAAACTATGACCAAGTGGGATTTATTCCAAGAATGCGAAGCTGGATCAACATTCAAAAATCAATTAATCTAATTCATCGCATAAACAAGCTAAAGAAGTAAAATCACATAATCATATCAATAGACGCAGACACAGCATTTGACAAAATCCAATGACACTTTTATAAAAAGACTTAGCAAAGTAAGAATAGAGGGAACATCATCAACTTGTAAAAACATCTACAAAAAACCTCCGATTAACATTATCTACAGTACTGGACAAACAGTTTTCCCACTAAGATCAGGTATAGCATGTTTGCGCAATACAAGGTTATTGTATAAAAGTCAATAACTTTCCTATATCCTAACAATTAACAAGTGGCATTTTAAATTAAAAACATAGGCCAGGCACAGTGGCTCATGCCTGTAATCCCCACTTTGGAAGGCCAAGGTGGGTAGATCACCTGTGGTCAGGAGTTCAAGATCAGCCTGGCCAACATGGTGAAATCCTATCTCTACAAAAATACAGAAATTAGCCAGGCATGATGGCAGGTGCCTGTGATCCCAGCTACTTGGAAGGCTGAGGCGAGAGAATTGCTTGAACCCAGGAGGCAGAAGTTGCCATGAGCCGAGATCGCACCATTGCACTCCAGCCTGGGCAACAGAGCAAGACTCCGTCTCAAAAAAAAAAAAAAAAGAAGAAGAAGAAGAAGAAAACAAAACAGAAACACAATGCCATCTACATTAGCATTTGAGAATGAAATACTTAGGTATAAATCTAACAAAATATGCAAGATCCATATGAGGACAACCACAAAACTCCAATTAAAGAAATCAAGGAATTAAATGAAGAGATATTCCATGTTTATGAATAGGAAGACTCAATATTGTCAAGATACCAGTTTTTCCCAACTTGATATATAGATTTAATGCTATCTCACCCAAAATTCAGCAAGTTATTTTGTGAATCTTGACAAGTTCATTTTAACATTTATATGGAAAAGCAAAAGGTCTCGAGTATTCAACACAACAATGAAGAGGAAGAAAAAAAATCACAGGACTGACAAGCCAAGACATAAAGCTATAGTAATAAAGATAGTGCGGTATTGTAAAACAATGGAAAAAATAGATCAATAAAGCAGAAATAGACCCACATAAATATAGTCAACTGCTCTTTGACAAAGGAGCAATACAATGGAGCAAGATATTCTTTTTAACAAATGGTTCTGGAACAAAGAAATAATTGATAAGCTGTACTTCATTAAAATTGAAACCTTCTGCTCTGCAAAAGACACTGCCAAGAGAATGAGAAGACAAGACACAGACTGGAAGAAAGTATTTGCAAGAGACATATCTAATAAAGGACTGTTATCCAAAATATCCAAAAAATTATTTCAACTTAATAATAAGTAAACAAACCACCACCCAATTGAAAAATAGACAAAAGATCTGAATAAATACTAAGATACACAGATGGGAAATAAGCATAAGAAAGGATGCTAAACACTTTAAGTCATGAAGGAGATGTAAATTAAAATAAGATACCAGTACATACATATTAGAGTTGTCAAAATCCAGAACACTAACAGCACCAAATGCCGGTGGGGTGTGGAGCAAAAGGGACTCTTATTCATTGCTGATGGGAATGCAAAGTGGTGCAGCGACTTTAGAATTCCGCTTGACAGTTTCTTAAGAAAATGAAACACACCCTTACCACATGATCCAGCAGTCATACTATCCGGTATTTACCCAAAGAAGTTGAAAACTTATATTCACACAAAAATCTGTACGTGGATGTTCATAGCGGCTTTATTCTTCATTGCCAAAACTTGGAGGCAACAAAGAAATCTTCAGTAGCTGAATGGATAAACCGACTCTGGTAATCCAGATGATGGAATGTTAGTCAGTGCTAAAAGGAAATGAGCTTTCAAGCCATAAAAAGACATGGAAGACCCTTAAATGCATATTCCTAAGTTAAAGAAGCCAAGGTGAAAAGGCGACATACGTATGATTCCAACTATACGACATTCTGGAAAATGTAAAACTGTGGAGATAGTAAAAAGATCAGTGGTTTCCCGGGCTTTGAGGGGAGGGAGGGAGCATAGCGATTTTTAGGGCACTGAAACTACTTTGTATGATACTATAATAGGGGATAATGTCATTACACATTTTTCAAAACCTATGGAGTGTACAACACCAATTGTGAACCCTCATGTAAACTATGGACTTTGGTTTATAATCATGTGTCCTTTATTATAACCAATGTACCACTGTTGTGTGGGATTTTGATTTCGGGAGAGACTCTGCATGTGTGGGGACAGGAAGAATACAGGAAATCTCTGTGCCTTCCCCTCAGTTCTGCTGTGAATCTAAAACTGTTCTGAAAAATAAAATCTATTTTAAAAATGTGCTGAGCTACAAACAAGAATCTGACTTGTTGCAACAACAACAGTCATATTATTCAGATTTGGCTTTAAGAATGAGCATAAACCTATCTAAAAAGCAATTGGTTAAAACATACAACCCTTCTCTGGTGATTTGGTTCCATTCTTAAAAATTTATTTTCAAAACCCTAATAATTTTTTCTAAATTTCAGCTTTTTAATCTAAAAAATGGGTGAGTTGAAATGAGATTGATTGTTAGCCACAGAACCTGGTTTCCTTCCCCACCTTTACACTTAGAGTACAACTAAAAGTAGTGCTAGGAAAAATGCTGAGTAGCCTGTCCCCCTAACAAAATGCATGATGTCCTTTAGGTTCTCTTGAACTGTTTAAATGAAATTCACACACACAAAAAAGAGACACAAAAAATAGCCTCTGCATATACAGAGCTAGAATTCCTTTAAATTCTGAGGTTTTTAATTTAAGCAATGAAATAACAGAATTAGAAATTTAATGGAAGAACAGACTATCACATCTCTGAGATGTGATTTTTTTTCTAAGATGTGATTTTCTTGAAAGTTGTAGACTTCATGAAAGATACTTTTTTTTTTCACTCATTTAGAAAGGACGAAATGTTTATTTTGGTGTATAACATATTGCACTGAGAGACAAATTAAAAACCCTTCACAGCACATTAAAAACAATTTCATTTCTTGACACCAGATTGGATTCCACAAATATCATTTATATGGCATAATTAATTGCATAGTTTCATTTAGTTTCTGTAATATAATTAACTGCTAGTGATTATACTCTTGCATTTTAAAGGAGTGCATTTCTGAAACATTTAATTAAGAAATAGATGCAAGTTTATATCCCATTTGATTGTATACTATGCTGGCTATTCATGATACATTCATAACCATAAAGGAACACTGTGAAAACATATGCAGATTAATATGCCCTTGTAGTCCTACAGAAGACATATTCTACTTCAACATCCAGAGAAAACATATTCGTTTCCAAGATACACAAATCTTGGAACATTTCCAGCACATTTACCAGGGTGATTACAGCAACTAATGTAGCAACCAGAAACTTATGCAGGTCATATATCGCTTTTAGTCCAGAAATATATCTGTTATCCAACAACTATTTAGAATAAGTCACTATGGGCTAAGCACTATGGACAATACAGATATATTTAAGCCATGACCCCTGCCTCTACATGCTTAAAATTTAAGTGGTAAGATAAAGAATACAGACATAAAGTCAGTGGTATGTTGGAGCCAGTTCATATTAGCTTATGAGAATTGATTGTTAAAATTTCAGGAATTAGGCAAAGCCTGTTGTAAAACATTGTCATCTTGGGATGTCAAACCTAAGCCAAAAACAATCAACCAAACAAATGATCACTGTCATCGTTCAAAATTGAATTATATAAGCTAGTGATTCAATTATATAAAGAACAAAGGCAGTAAATACTCAAAATACATCACTTCTTTTTTATTTATTACGATTTAGCACTGTCTATGTTCTTGGGGGTTTTTTTTTTAATATCCTCAGAAAATACTACACAGTACAATGGAGCACAACTCTATGTTTTTTCCTAACTCCATGTTTAGAGACGTCACATTGGTAATTTGGAAGCAGCCATGCTACCATATCTATAGCATGGAAAACAGCAAACTCTAAAAATCAATCGACCTACCCCGCTTTCCCTGGCTGCAGCTGAATATTACACATTTACCAGCACACCATTGCATGGGATGATAATTATCAATGCAAAGCAGGATATGTCAAAGACCAGTTGAATGGTTTAGAATTATAGGCATAGCAGAAGTTAAGAAAACGGAGTGATAAATGATAGTCCTCAGCAAGCCTAAAGATAAGAACAAGAAATCTTATTTAGAGGACTATAAAAATAAACTTGGCAGTGATTTCATTAACAAGAAATGTTACAGCAGCCACAATAAACATACCAACTCTACATTTGGAGGGATGAAGTGGCTTATTTCCACTTTCTTAAAGAGTATCTTTACACTGGTGCATTTAATTGCCTATTGCCAGTGCTAAGATTATAAAATAGAAATCAAGGCATTAGTCTGAGACCAGGCATAGTGGCTCAGCCTGTAATCCGAGTACTTCAGGAGGCCAAGGTGGGAGAATCACTCGAGCCCAGGAGTTCAAGACCAATTTGGGCAACATAGGGAGATCCTGTCGCTACAAATAATTTAAAAATTAGCCAGGTGTGGTGGCACGTGCCTGTGGTCCCAGCTACTTGGGAGGCTGAGATGGGAGGATCACTTTAGCCTGGGAGGTCAGGGCTGCAGTGAGTGATAATCACACCACTGTACTCCAGCCTGGAGGATGGAATGAGACCCTGTATCAAAAAAAAAAAAAAAAAAAAAAAAAAGAAAAAGAAAAAGAAAAAGAAAAGAAAAAGAAAAAAGAAAGTATTAGTCCGAATAGCACTGATAAGACCCTAACTTATAGCACCTGGAATTTTTTCTTTCAGAAAAAGTTCTCTTTAGAGAAAGTTCCTTTCTCTGACCTCCTCTTTTATTTTATCAGCTCTTGAACACTCTAACTGCCACTATAGCTACTCAATGACCTCACTGAAGTCTCAGATATCTTTGTTGTTGGCAAGGGATCCTGATCCTGACCCCAAGAAAAGGTTCTTGGACCTCACGCAAGAAAGAATTTGGGGCGAGTCCATAGAGTAAAGTGGAAGCAAGTTTGTTAAGAAAGTAAAGGAATAAAAGAATGGTTACTCCATAGGCCAGGCAGCAACATGGGCTGCTTGACTGAATACACTTATAGTTACTCCTTAATTATATGCTAAACAAGGGGTGGATTATTTCTGAGTTTTCTGGGAGAGGGGTGGGCAATTCCTGGAACTGAGGGCGTCTCCCTTTTTTAGACCATATAGGGTAACTTCCTGACGTTGTCCTGGTGTTTGCAAACTCTCATGGCACTGGTAGGAGTGTCTCTTAGCCTGCTACTGCATTATAATCTGTGTATAATGATGAGCAGTGAGGATGACCAGAGGTCACTTTCATTGCCATCTTGGTTTTGGTGGGTTTTGGCTGGCTTCTTTACTGCAACCTGTTTTATGAGCAAGGTCTTTGGGACCTGTATCTTATGCTGACCTCCTATCCCATCCTGTGACTAAGAATGCCTAACCTCCTGTAAATGCAGCCCAGCAGGTCTCAGCCTTATTTTTACCCAGCCCCTATTCAAGATGGAGTTGTTGTGGTTCAAATGCCTCTGACACCTTGATCTCTTCATTATCTCAAATTTTGTCAGCCCTCTCCTCTATTTGCTTCCCTTCCTATTGAGCTGGACCCCAGGTTGATCATCTGAGATAATATCTCACCAGCATTTTCTTGGCCTTATGTCCCTATCTGATCACTGCATCTGATTGCAGAACCCCAACCCTTCTGTTAGCAGAGCCCTTAGCCTAGACTCCTAATCCCTTTACGTGCCTTTACTCTACTTCCTGTCTCATTTTCTCCAGTGACTATTCCAGACTTCTGCCCCTTTCACTCTTCACTGATGTCCTGTCCTCCTATATGATGACAAAACCCGGAGCCTCAAGGGGAATTCTTCAACACATCATACCTTTCAAAATTATCTCTGGCCATACCTTCTTTTCTTTTTGTTTCAGAGGTTAAAGTATCAAACCTTCCATTGGTGACCTTATGCTCAACTCCTTCCATCTTCTCCAGGACCTTGCTGTCTCAGTTCTTCCACTGTCTCCTTACTTTCTTTCTCTATTTTTAGAGACAGGGTCTCACTGTGTCACCCAGACTGGAGTGCAGTGGTGCAATCATAGCTCACTCCTCCAGCATTGAACAGGCTAGTTGGGACTACAGGCAGGAGCCACCATGCCCAGTTTAAACTCTTACTTTCAAACTATAACACTGAAGTCTCTACCGATATGAGTAACCCTTCCTTTGACCTACATTTTCCTCCTAACAATCATCCTACACCTTTTCTTTCCTTCTTATTTTAATTTCCCAGAAGAGTACTCTGCATTCACTGCCTCTGGTTCCTTGATGTTAGTCATTCCCTCTATAATCCTCTCTAATGTAGCTTCTTCCCTATCTACTCTGTGGAATCAGAAAGCCTCAGGACATTCAGCATGACTGATCTCACCCACTCCGAAACTATTCTCCCGGTTTCTGGGAAGCCAGAGTTTTCTCCCAGTATCTTACTGTTGGTTCCTCTTTCTTGTGATTCTTCTTTTCACGCCTTCTCTTAGTGGTGGCTTTCTCTAGCATCTGGTCCTTAGCCAACTTTTCTTCTTACCTTCTAGCCTCTTCTTGGGCGACAGCTGTATTCTTCAATACACGGATACCTGTGTACTGATGAAACCCAAGGTATCTTGAATTTGGGACTTATTCTTGCTCAACATCTACACTTGGATGATATCTCATAGCCCCTCAGATTCATATGACCATATCTGAGCTTAACTCCCCCCACTCTAAAATATATACCTGTCACCTCACATGATTCTTTTCCCTTCCTTGATCCCCACAAACCAGTAATCACCAAATATGTCTATATTGCCTCATAACCACTCATGGAATCTGTCCTATCTCCTTTATCTCTATTCCTTTCACTCTCCTGGCCTTTATCTCCAACTGCCCTCTTGCCTCAATATTATCCTTGTCAAAACTATTGTTCATTAATCTTCCCGGGTACTCTCCTGAAGATGACATCCAAACATCTGAATACTTTTCACAGTTCTCTGTCCCCTCCCCACAGCACTTCCATGATCTAGCCCCCCACATACCCCTTACCTCATCCCCTTCAGTGCCCTTCACTGCCTTGTACTTAGCTTCCTGTAAATCTGAACTGCTTGCTGCTCCCTTGAAACCCCCATGCTGGAACTTTGTACATGTTTTGAGCCTGAAATACTCTCCCCATTCTTCCTCTTCTTTCTGTCCTCCAACCTCCAGGAATCTTTAAGGATCAGATGGTACCTACTCCAAGGAATTTTCCTGACCATTCCCCAGCACCTTTCTTCCAAGATAGGTTAAATACCCTTTTCATGCTGTATTAGTCCATTCTCCTGCTGCTATAAGGACATACCCAAGACTGGGTAATTTATAAAGGAAAGAAGTTTAATTGGCTCTTCAGGCTTCCTGAAGATGTCACAAATGCCGAGTTTTGAAGAATTGGTAAAAATTAGTCAGGCAAAACAATTGAGAGGTAGCAGAGTGGATAAACAGACACAATACAGAAGTGGTGTTCACAAAGATATGGAAGAGAAAGAGAAGATGGTGAGTTCTCAAAATTGCAAATGATCCAATATAATTGGAGAATTGAGTGAGAGAAGAATTGGGGAAGATGAGGCTAGATAATCCAAACATGAAAAGACCTGCATACGATGCTAAAGAGTTGGGATTTTAACCTGAAAGCTATTGGAAGCCATCTAATGCTTTAAACAAGAGAGTGAAAAAAATATGTTTTTGACAGATCACCCTAACAGCAGAGTGGAGAATGGATTGGGGAAGGGCAAGCTCAAAGCAGGGAGACCAATTGAGGAAGATATGACAATACTACTTTAGAAGAGAAATGATGAGCGTTTGGGCTTAACCAGGGGAAGTAGGGACAGAGAGAGAACAGATATTCTTGCATAACTTAGAAGAATTGGTGGCCTACTGGATGAGAATAAAGGAGAGAGAGGAATCTGTTTCTTTTTTTTATCCTTAACATATTTATGGCATACCTATTTTAGACCAAAAACTAACTGTTCTAGGTAGTCATATAATATAGTGGTATGCAAAAGAGACTAACAGCTCTCATGGGGCTCCTCTTCTAGTGGAGAGACAGATAATAAACAATTAAATAAATAGTACAAATTGAAGGGAGAGGATAGATGGTGAGGGGAGGCAGTATGTTTGACAGGATGGTCAGGAGAGACTGCTCTGAAGAGACAACATTTGAGCAGAGATCTGAATGTGGTGAAGATCAAATCATACAAATATTTAGAGGAAGAAGGTTTGAGAACAGGTGACTGTCAGGCTTCTGGCTGGGAGGGCTGTTTACATGGCACTATTTACTATTATTAATAGAATATAAGTGAGCAAGGCAGCACTTTGCTCACTTGCTTCAAGGGAGCAAAAGAATTCTAATGTAACCTCTGCCAACTTATTTGTTGGCCATGTGGTCTTGCGCATGTTACTGAAATTATTTGAACCTCAATAACCTCCTTTATGAATGGAAATAGCACTAACTTTCTCATCTCACAGGATTTTTCTGATGGTCAAATAAGCTGAGATGGGTGAAGGTGCTTTGGAAATTGTAAAATGCAGTACAAATTGAAAGTATTATTATTTGCTTACAGTCATTTAAGCCTTCCTGAAGAATGGACTTTTAAAGAAGACTTTGATTTCCGTGTGCTGTCAAAATCCACGAAAATAATAAATACCCCAACACCAGAGAAAAGGAAAGGCACTCATATCTTCCTCTGGGAACCAATTATGATGATGCCAACATTCCCTTTGTTCAAGCATTAGGATCTGTCAATCAGGTTGTGAAGTTTGTGTTAGGCTTTAAATGAGGAGTAATCTATTTTTATGTAAAGACTGGACATCATCTTCTTTTTGTCAAGAAAAATATGACCTTCAACTAGCATGATTCTAATCAAATATAATACCTTTCGCGGGGAGTAACCTCAAGAGCAAAGTTGAGTTAGGCATATTTTCACAATCTCCTTCTCTTAATTCATCCACTCCATTTATACACACACACACACGTGCACGCACACACACACACACATCCTCAGCCATTCTTTGGGTTTAAAGCAACTTTTTTGTTTTTTATATGTTTTTGTCAAAAAACATATAATTTTTTTTTCAAAAAAATCTACATATATTTGTAGATATTTGTAAGTTACGTAATGGTATTTGTAGGGGCATTAAATTCCTACTCTCCATCGTGTTCCACAGGTTTGGTAGTTAGTAGTTGTGAACACTTAGATTATCTAGAAAGTTTTACTTTTCTGATTAACCAGTGCAATCTGATCTTTGCTCTGAACAATATCTACTTTGCAATAGTCAGGAGTTTGTCTTTGAGCCCAGTTCTGGGGTTCCTGGAATTTGGTTGGTAATGTATTCGTCTGAGAAGTAGTCAAGAAATCAGTTGAGTAGTAATGACAACCTCAGCAAACAGTCGTCATTGATCTGTTCAGTCAAAGTCTGGATGAGCTTTTCAACTACTTTCTCACTTGGGCCATGCTCCTAAATCTAGAAGCTGAAGAGGCTTCTCAAGTGAGATAGTGTAATCATGTTTTCCTGAACAGCCACTGACATTGGAGAGTCATCTCAACAGACTGAGAGTTGGGTCTCCTCCATCCCTAGACTCAACATATTCCTATTTCTGTAATTTCCTATAATGAATCTTAAGTTGAACCAGATACAGCTGCATTTATACAATACATAATTGGCCTGCTGTTAAAATGGGAGCCAACAGCTCCCAAAAAGGCAGGAAAAAAATCCTCTCAAAAAAATTTCCATTTCAGAAGTGATTACTATTCTGTTTGTAATTTTGTATGGTAATTTCACAAATGGAGTTCTGTACTAGCAAGAAGATAAACATCTGCAATTAATTATGCCATGCAAAGCATGTTGCCTGTTGCAAGACATAAGCTGAATCTTTTTTTTTTTTTTTTTTTTTTTTTGAGACGGAGTCTCGCTCTGTCGCCCAGGCTGGAGTGCAGTGGCGCGATCTCGGCTCACTGCAAGCTCCGCCTCCCGGGTTCACGCCATTCTCCTGCCTCAGCCTCCCGAGTAGCTGGGACTACAGGCGCCCACAACCGCGCCCGGCTAATTTTTTGTATTTTTAGTAGAGACGGGGTTTCACCGTGGTCTCGATCTCCTGACCTTATGATCCGCCCGCCTCGGCCTCCCAAAGTGCAAGCTGAATCTTTAAACCCTTTGATAGCTTGACAGTTTCCAAGAGATAAGCAACTAACTACTCAGCATTACTTTTTATTAGTTACCAACTCAGAGGTAGCGTATCATATTAGAAAGAGTATAGTGCCCCCTCGGTAACGTTGCTGTGGAGATACACAGAAGTGGTTTTTGTCCTAGCATTCACTAACTCTGTGACCATTGAACACTTTACCATTAGTTCTTACCTCAATTTCCCCATCTTTAAATGGTAATGAATATACCTACATGATAGTCTTATAAAAATTACTTAATTCACGTAAAGTGCCTTGTTTAATGCCTGACACAAAGTATTCAATAAATATTGGTTCCTTTTCTTGTTCCCCTAAGAAAGATACTGAAAAGATTTAAAGGAGAAAAAAAAGAACTTGAATACAAAGGAGAATAGATGAAGCTATCATAGATTGGTTTGTGCACTGGTTTAAGCTTCCTGTTACTGCATCTAAAGCAGGGGTTAGCAAACTGTAGCCCAAGGCCAGATCCAATGAGTCACTTGTTTTTATAACATCCTCAAACTAAGAATGGTTTTTACATTTTTCAATGACTGAAACAAAAATTTTTAAAAATGATATCTTATGACCCATAAAATTGATATGAAATTTAAATTTCATTGCTCATGAATAGAGTTGTAAGGGAAACACGGCCATACTTCTTTGTGTTATCTATGATTGTTTTCATTCTACAGTGGCAGAGTTGAGTAGATGTGACAACAGAGACTTTATGGCAAAATCTACAATATTTGTTATCTTATTCTTCATGGAAAAAGTTTGCCAATGTCTGATCTAGAATTTTCTATTGCACCCTCCCTAGCCCCTTGGGAATGGGCACACTATGGATCAATAAGAGGCAATAATACAGAGTTAGGGCCATTTTTAAAAAATGCCTTACCTGAGGCATTCTGAAATTTCTTACCTCTTATAAAGGGGAAGAGAGAAATGCCTTATTCCTTGTTTCCTGCCTTCATTCCCCACCAACTACCTCACAGTCACCAGGAGAAAATATTGAGGGACTCTGCTTACTCAGTAGCCCTGCTTCTTCAGCAATCACACAGTTCCCCTGGGATGCTTCCTATCTGCAGCATTGCCTTCCATTCAGTAAACAACCGCAATCGTGTAACTCATGGCCCCTGAAAAGAGTCACCCCTTTACCTTCTACCTGATTACTCTGTTTCTCTCCCTGTATCATGCTCATTAATTCATGGAACAACAGGAGAAAAGTCTGAGATGAAGCATGTGGCAATTCAGCCAGGGTCTTTTGATAGGGGACTCTTACCAAAAGCTTTTTTTTTTTTTTTCCTGTCTTGAAGAAACTGTCAGAAAATGTTTCTCTTTAAAAATGCTATCATTTCAGGGGGATCAGGGAAAAATTCAGGATGAACTTCCCAGAATCAATACATTTCTGTTCTGTGTGACTCTGGGAAGTGGTTATTGTCAATCAGGTATTTGTCCCTGAAGGATATTCAAACAAATATTGATTGGGAGCCTTCTGTATTCAAAGAACCATTGTGTATTAATCCATTTTCACACTGCTATAAAGATACTATCTGAGACTGGGTAATTTATAAAGGAAAGAGGTTTAATTGACTCACAGTTCCACATGGCTGGGGAGGCTTCAGGAAACTTACAATCATGGCGGAAGGTGAAGGGGAAGCCAGGACCTTCATATGACGGCAGGAGAGAGAAAAGTGAGCAAAAGAGGAAGTTGCCAAACACTTATAAAATCATCAGATCTCATGAGAACTCACTAACACAAGAACAGCCTGGGAGAAACTGCCCTTATGATCCAATCACCTCCCACTAGGTTCCTTGCTCAATACTTGGGGATTACAATTCAAGATGAGATTTGGGTTGGGACACAAAGCCTAACCATATCACATGGTATCTACATTTTATTTTGTTATGAATGAACATCATGGGCCCACATTGTACATGAAACTGTGAGTCTGGTGCCCCTCTGCTATGGGTAGTGTTTACAGGTGGGGCTTACTAAGGTGCCCTGGCCAAGAGGACAGTCTCCTTCCTTCCCAACGCCACCCCTGCCATCCTGAGAAGGGAGTATGGTGCGGTGGACCTGGGCTCAAGTCCAAACACCAAACTGATATCTCAATGCACTGGAAAGTATATGAGAAAACGCTCTTCACTCTTAAAGTGCGATCAAAATGCTCGTTAATATCATGACAGATTTCTCACCAAACGTTTGATTTTTTTACGCACACTGGTTAGAATAAGATACTTCTAGTAACAGAATGAAAAAGCAATCTTTCAAAGAATATGCAGCTGAATATGAATATGAAATACTGGAAAGCAGGCCATCTTTCATTTTCCAAATTGACATCAATTATATGAGCCTTTCTACTTGAAAGAAGTTTTATTTAAAGGCCCAGTTCACTTATTTGTAATTCATTTAATTATGTGGGCTCCTATAATTATTTTTTATAGGAAAATAGAGTAATTACATCTAAAGGGCAAATATCCTTAAGAAACTGAAGTTTTTAAAATGGGAAGTATGAACACAATTCCATATGCTGAGAAATTCAAGTAAAAAGGTTGTTAGATTTGTTCATAATCAGTTAATAGGGTATTAAATGGCTCTTCTCCTGCTGTCTTAGAATTCCAGCTAATGCCATTCTAAAGAGAGGTATAGTAGACCATCCTCAAGAATTATTGGAGTGGATTGTTCTAGATCCATGAGCTTTACACCATCATCCCTTGCCAGCAAATATGAATATGATACAACCAGCAATTCTAAAATAATTGAAAAGAGGGATTAAGGTACATAGTTGTGGGCCAGTGGGGGAATGCAGGGGCATTTTGTCTGCCTTCCCCAAAATGGGAGTGGAGGTTGGGGTGACAGCTTCTGCTGCTACAAAGCAAGTGCTGGTAGATCCAGGAAGACCTACTCCAGAAGAGCCTGAAGTGGGGAAACGTATCTAGCTCCCCAGTAGCTAGTTGCTGAGGCTCAGAACTCACAGGCTCACCTTGGGCAAGCTTGACATGTGACACATGTACGTGATGACCACTACTCGCTTCCTCATGGAGAATTTATTTTTTTTTCTTTTTAGAGACAAGGTCTTGGCCTGGCGCGGTGGCTCATGCCTGTAATCCCAGCACTTTGGGAGGCCGAGAGGGGCGGATCACGAGGTCAGGAGATCGAGACCATCCTGGCTAACACAGTGAAACCCCGTCTCTACTAAAAATACAAAAAATTAGCCGGGCGTGGTGGCGGGCGCCTGTAGTCCCAGCTATTCAGGAGGCTGAGGCAGGAGAATGGCGTGAACCCGGGAGGCGGAGCCTTGGAGACAGAGTGAGACTCCATCTCAAAATAAACAAACAAACAAACAAAAAGAGACAAGGTCTTAATGTTACCCCGTCACCTGGACTGGAGGGAAGGGGCATGATTATAGCTCACTGCACCTTTGCGTTCCTGGAATCAAGCAATCCTCCTGCCTCAGCCTCCTGAGTGGCTAGGGACACAGATGTGTGCCACCATGCCTGGCTAATTTTTCTTAATTTTGGTAGAGATGGGGTCTTGTTATGTTGCCCAGACTGATCTCAGACTCTTGACTTCAAATGATCCTCTACCTTGGCTTCCCGAAGTGCTGAGATTATAGGTGTGAGCCACCATGCCCGGCCCTCATGGAGAATTCTGAGGGCTGCAGGCCAGGCCACATTCTGACTTTCCTGGCCCTGGGCATTTTTGCCTTTATAGGTCCCTCCCATCATAACACTATCAATCTTACACATGATTTTTCATATACTTTTATGTCTTCAACATTTTTCTTCTGTCTTAGGAAAAATTTAGTATGTTTTCATGGGCCCTAAAAATTCTAATTTTGGGATGTGAAAAAAAAAAAATGTTCTATGACCCTAAGCTTTTATTTTTGCCTTCTGACTTTAAAGTACAATCAGAGTATTTCCACGGGCCCCTAAAAGTACTTTGGGCTCCAGGCCTTGTGCCAGCTGTGCCTAAGGATCAGGTTGACCCTGGCTGGAGGAACCCGCCACAGAGTGGCAAGGCTGCATTCACACTGGTACTGCCAGCATCCTGTGAATTCCCTTTGGGCCACAGAAGGTAGCTTCGCTGCAGCCATCCTAATGGGCATTGGCCCCAGAAGATCTGCTGCTGGGGTGAGGTGACATGATAAGACAGGGTGGAGGAAAATAAGGCCCTTCGTAGTTTGTACTACATCCAGCTCAGTCCATTCAGCCAACCAGCTGTGGTGACAAAGTATGTCACTGGCAAACCTGTAAATGAGTCATCACTTGGAACTTAACTACTTCGCATCTGGGACATTTAAGCATTTTCAAAAGTGTAAATACTGACTTTTGATTTATGTTACTAAATTGAGACTCCTTTTATGAACTTCGCATTTGATAGAAGAATAACTACTTACAAAGTAGATTTAAATTAGTTCAAAAAACTGTTTTAAATATTTTGGAAGTATTCTTTCACATAAAGATAATACTATCTGTTCTTCCATTTAGTAAAGCTTTCTACCTAGCAGTGAATTTGGTTATTTTGCATTATTTTTTTATTAAAATTTAAAAAGTCACATTTTTTTCAGGTGATTATTCTCACCCATTAAGACATTTTAACAAATTTTATTTAATTAATTGATTTTTAATTGTAGTGTCTATTTCAAAAAATATGAGAGCTATTCCTGTAAACTGGTAGCCTGTTAGCTAAATGCAGCTACAAAATGTGTTTGGGGGATCACTTATTTCTCTCATCTTTGCTTGTGGTGAACCTGCCCTTCCTGTTGTGCATGTTTGCTGGCTCTGGGCCTGGGCTCCCCCTTTTCACGGGCATGCAGTCTCAGTTCACCACAGCCCCCCTTCTCCCTGTGGTGTCACACCCAACCCCTTCTCCCAGCTAGTTTACCTGCCTGGCCGCTGCAGACTTTGAGTTTGTGACCCTCAACCGATGGACACTCTCACCTCTGTTCTTGTAGTTCACTGATGTATCTATCCCCTAGGGCAGTGTTGGGTGTACAGCTGGCACTCATAAATGCTGACTCACTGACTGAGGACCCACTGAGTAGGCCCTAAAAACTCTACTTCCTTCATAGGCCTCACTGCCCCTGGCAACTTTCCTACCTTGAGTATTTCCCTTTTGGAGTGCACTTGGAGTCAACTGTCCTCTCTTCTTAACTCCCTAACGAGCCCTAGACATTCTTTGATAGGAGAAACTAATTTTTTAGCAATCTTAGACACAGCAGAACTTTTCAAACATCTTACAAGCCTAAGCATTCCCAATATAAAATTTTATAGCCAGCAACCTGCAAAGAATCCCCAAATCAAGATCTCTCACCACCCACCAGCCTGTTCTGATTTTGCTTCTTCCTCCACATCTAGGTGCATTGCTGCTCAGAAAGCATGATGAATTATGAGAATCCTTATTCATGTACGTCTACCCCAACCAGGGACCACTGCGATTGGCTGTGCAGGCTGTGCCCCCACAGCTCTGGGACGCCATCCACAAAGCCTGTGCAGTTGCCCTGCTTGACCCCTGCCCCAGCTGAAGCTATAGGGGAAGGACAAAATCTAAGATTTTAAGAATGGAAGAAACTATTTAGGTCATAGTCAATCCTTGGTTTCATAAGTGGGAACACTGTAGCTCAGCAAGATTAAGTGACTTTTCTAAAGTCATATATTTAGCAACAGAACACAGCCAGAATCTAGGTCTCCTGACCTCACGTCCACAGTACATTCTAAGTCGACTTTACCAGTCGGCCCTGTCCTGCTCCACACACTTTATGGCAGGGTCCTACAGAAGTCTGCCCATCCCACCTCTTCCTTTTACTGGGGCTCCCATAAGAAGAGCCAAAGAGTGCGCGTTCTTTCTTCAAACTGTGTCAGGAGCCAGCCCATATCCTGTGAGGTCTGCAAAGCAGGGCGAATATACTCCAGGGGGTATGCAAGATGATCCATCACAATGGGGGTAGAAAACTCTAGAAGTTTTCTTTCCTTTAAATTATTCTCATTATTGTTGTCTGTTTCATGCTGTTTATACAATTTTAATTCAGTAATACATGTACATAATTTGCAAGTAAATGTCAGTGGTGTGCATGAAAAACAATTGTAAGAATTTTTTATTTTTTTGAGACAGACTTCCCCAGGCCAGAGTACAGTGGCACAGTTTTGGCTCACTGGAACCTCCCCTTCAAGGGTCCAGTATATCCTGTCTCAGCCTTCTGATTAGCTGGGATTACAAGTGTGCACCACCACGCCTGGCTAATTTTTGTATTCTTAGTAGAGACAGGGTTTCACCATGTTGGCCAGACTGGTCTCGAACTCCTGACTTCACATGATGCACCCATCTTGGCCTCCCAAAGTGCTGGGATTACAGGCATCAGCCACTGCACCCAGCCTTTAAGAAAAAATTTTAAAGATATTTATGACTCCACCCTTGGAGAGTCTGATTTATCAAGTTAGGGCTGAGGTCCATGATTTTTTTTTTTTTTTGTAAGGATGGGGTTTCACTATTTGCCCAGGCTCGTCTGGAATTTCTGGGCTCAAGCAATCCTCCTACCTCGGCCTCCCAAAGTATTTGGATGACAGGCGTGAGCCACTGCACCCAGCCTAGGAATTTCTTTTTTAATATCCAAAGTTATTCTGATGCACAACCAGATTTTGGAACGACTACGCTAAGGTCTTGAGCATTCTGACCTAGGTAAAGTTAAGATGTTGATGAAGTTGTATATACAGGTCTAAGGATAACTACTTACTTTAGGCTTAAGGAAGAATAAAGTAATTTAATTGGAAAAGCTACATATGACCCATGGTATCCAGTATAGACTCAGATAAATGCCTGAACTGCTGAGTATGGATCTCTCGTTTGTGATGCTCAAATTTAGTTGAGCAAACTCTTTTTTTTACATCTTTTTCTGACCTTAAACTAATAAGATATGTTTCAGCTAAATCATAAATCTGCATCCTCCTAAAGTTTGCAATTCAGACTTATTTCCATGCTGTCTCATTGATTTTGTGACTGTGCTCTGAACACTCTACGGGCTTTTGTTTAATTTGCATCCATTCGTTTCATATTGAGAAATATGAAAGTTCAATAGTTGGGCAGCTTTGGCAAGAATTCATTCTTGCCTGAGGTCTAGGGTGATAATTGCAATGGAAGATATTTCTGGTTATTACCCCTTAGGTTCGATATCTCAAACATGACTCCAAAATATAAACTACTTTAAAGCTAGGCTTTGGCCAGGTGCAGTGGCTCATACCTATGGTTCCAGCTACTTGGGCGGCTGAGGCAGGAGGATCGCTTGAACCCAAGAATTTGAGGCTGCAGTGAGCTATGATCATGCCATTGCACTCCAGCCTGGGCAACAGAGTAAGACTCTGTCTCTGCTTAAAAAAGAAAGAAAATTAGGCTTTGTGAGACCCAGTTTTTGTAAAGAGATACATTTTTAAAAGTATAGTCCAGTGGGTAAAGGGAATTAAAAAGGAACTGCAGTATCTTTCAATATTATAAATACACATACATTTTGACTTGCAATACTATTTCTAGAAATTCATCTTATACATATATATACACAAAAATGGCCCTTTCACAAGTGACTGTTTATTACAATATTATTTGTAATCACAAGAAATTTGAGACAGGCGGGTTCCCCTCAGACATTAAATAAGTGCTAATTTAGTGATACAAAGGAGTATCTGGTGGCAATAAAAAAAGAGAACATTTAAAAAATATGATTTAGACAGCTCTTCAACATACATTATTAAGTGAAAAAGCAATGAACAGAATGGTATATGCTACCCTTTGTATTTTTTTTTAAAAAAAGAAAAACACATACATACACAGCAAGAAGGCCAGGTTTCTTCTCTGCACCTTCCCTGCTTGTGTGTCTCAGATCTGCAAGTGCCTCCTCCCAGACCTCCTTGTCTGGGCATCTTGTCTAGGGTCCTTCTGGGTGGCCCCTCTTTTCCAATAACCCTGTTTCCTCTTGTAACGCTATCTGATCAATGGAAGTAACAGCTTTCAGCTGTTGCTAGTCTCTGAGGTCGGTATTATTGTCCATTGTCCCGTCCACTAAGTGAGGAAATTGAAGCACGGTGATGGAGCCAGGATGGAAGCCCACACATTGTCACTCAAGCTCGAGCTTTTTTAACCGTGGCACAATACCACTCACAGATACTAACACCCCAAACATACATATGAATATTACAGTAGATGCTACATGCTTTAAGGGAGAATAAGACAAAAGACAGAGTTTCATTGGTGGAGGTGAGTGGGAGGGTGATGTCCAGGAGAGGCCTAAGAAAGTTACATTTAAGCTGACGCCCAAAGGAGGATGGTTGTTAGTGAGGCTGGAGTCTGGGAGATGAACATCTTTGGCCTGTGCAAAAGCTCTTGAGGAGAGAAAGAGCTCAGTATGTCCAGAAGGGAGGCTGATGAGAGAGACTAGTATAGCTGGATTAGAATCCAGCACAGGGGGAAGAGGAGGGCATGGGGTGAGCCTGGAAGAGTGATAGGGATCACTCAGGGCCAGACCAGCCAGGTAAAAGAAATGAAGTCTTCTTAGAGCACCAGGGAGCCACTGGAGAGAAGTGATGTGATCTAATTTATATTTTACAAGGGTCACTCTGTCTGCAACATGACAATGGGATTTGGGTTGGGAATGAGGAAAGAAGAACGGGCAATAGTGGAAGCAGGCTGGGCGCGGTGGCTCACGCCTGTAATCCTAGCACTTTGGAAGGTCGAAGCAGGTGGATCACCTGAGGTCAGGAGTTTGAGACCAGCCTGTCCAACATGGTTAAACACTATCTCTACTAAAAATACAAAGATTACCCGGGTGTGGTGGCACACGCCTGTGATCCCAGCTACTCAGGAGGCTGAGGCAGGAAAATTGCTTGAGCCTGGGAGACAGAGGTTACAGTGAGCCAAGATTGTGCCACTACACTCCAGTCTGGGTGACAAAACGAGACCTTGTCTCAAAATAAATAAATAAATAAATAAATAAATAAATAAATAAATAAAAATAATAGAAGCAAAGAAATTACCAGTTTATTGCAGTAGTTCTGGTGAGAGAGGATGGAGAGTTGAACCAACATGTTGCAGTAGGAGTGGGACGAAGTGGTCAGATTTCAGGTATATTGCAGAGGAAAAATTAACAAGACTTGACAGCAGATTGGATGTGGCTGGTGAGCAAGGGAGAAGTGTCCAAAAGGGTTCCTGGCATTATGTGCTACCCAACAGACTCACTTAGCCACCCAATTCTGGATTAAGACCTTATATAGGTTGACCCATCCTCACCACAAGCAAAACCACAAACCCAGCATGGAGGGCTGGATTTTCTTTTAAACAGGAACAATACAAAGTACTACGCAAATATCACCAATTAATGGAATAAGTACATTCTTACTGTTAATCACGACTTAATCATTACTTATAATATTGCCTGTGGGCAAATGGATTTACAACCAACTTAGAAATGAGCCTATTAAACATAATCAATGTATAACACATAATTAACTTGATAAAGAAAAATATAGGCTGGGTGCAGTGGTTCACGCCTGTAATCCCAGCACTTTGGGAGGCCGAGAGGGGCGGATCATGAGGTCAGGAGATCGAGACCATCCTGGCTAACATGGTGAAACTCCGTCTCTACTAAAAATACAAAAAATTAGCCGGGCGTGGTGGCGGTGCCTGTAGTCCCAGCTATTCAGGAGGCTGAGGCAGGGGAATGGCGTGAACCCAGGAGGCGGAGCTTGCAGTGAGCCGAGATCACGCCACTGCACTCCAGCCTGGGTGATACAGCGAGACTCTGTCTCAGAAAAAAAAAAAAGAAAAGAAAAGAAAAAAAGAAAAATATATACGTTTTACATCTAATTTGTGTTTTCCAGGCCCGTCCGAGAGTTTTCCATGCCAAGAGGAGCGAACACTTTTTGCTACTGTGTTAAAGCAAATGTGATTGTCACTGGAGGTGAGAGGATGGTTCACATTACACAGGGGTTTTCTACTTTGCAAACATCGTTCTCTTTGAGTTTTGGTGCTGGGAAAAACACATTAGGGAATTTACAAATTGGTGTCAACTCAAATCTGTCTGCCTTTTTCTTTCTGGTGTCCGGATTTGATAACATACTTAGAAAAGCCTTCTTCAGCCCAAGAATGCGTGAGACAAATTTTCCTGTTTTTCCTAGAATTTGTTCTTATTGTTTTGTTTTCTCTTTTACCTTTAGAGCTTTAATCCATCTAGAGCTTATTTTTATGTGTGAGAACATGAGTTCCTAGGTGTCCCAGGAGACCTGGAGCCCCCGAAGCAGAATGGCACTTATGTGTGTGTGTGTGCCTTTTTCTGGAGAAAAATTTCAAAATTTTATCAGATCCTCCAAAGGAGATCATGACCAAAAAGGTCAAGAGCCAGTGATTTAGAGTTAACAGATGAGAGGGCCAAGAAGAGAATCTTGAAGAATACCAACATTTAAGGGATAGGTTAGGTAGAAATTGAGAAAAAAGGTTACCTGCTATGAGGAAAGAAAAAGGTGACACAATAAGTTTCGGGAGGAAGGTAAAGGACGGAAATGATCGTTGAGACTCAGACTCCTTATTTATAATACTGGGGTTTTAATAGCCGTAGGGTGGCCTTGAGCCTGGGCCCTGGAGTCAGACTGTGTGGGTACAACTCCTGGCTCTCTCACTTGTGAGCTATGTGGTAGGGGGCAGGTTGTTCATTCCTGTAAGCTTCAACCTCATTTGTAAGTGGAGTTGATAATAGTTACCTACCCATAAGGTTATTATAAGAATTAAACTGACTGGGCTCCATGGTTTACACCTGTAATCCCAGCACTTTCGGAGGCCGAGGCAGGAAGACTGCTTGAGCCTAGCAGTTCAAGACCGGCCTAGACAACACGAAAAGACTGCTAGTTCCAGCTACTCAAGAGGCTGAGGCAGAGGATCACGTGAGCCCAGGAGGTTGAGGCTGCAGTGGGCCATGTTTGCGCCATTGCACTCCAGCCTAGGCAACAGCAAGAGCCTGTCTCAAAACAGCAACGACAATAACGACAAAACTAATTCAAAGTGCTCAATACAAATTTGTTATTAATAATACAAACAATAAGAAAATAATACCTGGCCAGGCGCAGTGGCTCGCACCAGTAATCCCAGCACTTTGGGAGGCTGAGGCGGGAAGATTGCTTGAGCCCAGGAGCTCAAGACTAGCCTGGGTAATACAGTGACATCCTATCGCTACAAAAAGAAAATTTAAAAATTAGCTGAGCATTTGGTGTGTACCTGTAGCCCCAACTACTAGGGAGGCTGAGGTGTGAGGATTGCTGGAACCCAGGATGTTGAGGCTGCAGTGAGCCGTGACTGTGCCACTGCACTCCATCCTGGATGACAGAGCAAGACCCTGTCTCAAAAAGAAAGAAGGAAAGAAGAAAGGAAGGAAAGAAGCAAAGAAGCAAAGAAGGAAGGAAGGAAGGAAGGAAGGAAAGAAAACAAAAGAAAAGAAAAGAAAGCAAGGGAGGAAAGGAGGAAGGAAGGGAGGGAGGAAGGAAGGAAGGAAGGGAGGAAGAAGGAAGGGAGAAAGAAGGAAGAGAGGAAGAAGGAAGGGAGGAAGAAGGAAGGGAGGAAGAAAGAAGGAAGGAAGGAAGGAAGAAGGAAGGGAGGAAGAAGGAAGGAAGGAAGAAGGGAGGAAGAAGGAGGGAAGGAAGGAGGGAGGGAGGGAAGGAAGGAAGGAAAGATACCTACTTCATAGGATGGTGTTTAAGATTAATTGAGATAATTTATGCTTGGTGCATAATAGGTTCTCAATAAATATTAATTCTCTCTGTTTAAACACATTGGCAAAATCACTTTGGCAAATGTGGAGATTTTGTCAGAATAAAATGAAATTTGCTATTCCAGCTAGGAGACTGTTAGAGAAGACATGAGTGAGATGGAGAAGGTCTGAATTACTGTAGGTGCTATTATTTAAAAAAAGAAAGACTCAATCTCAAAGACATGGGAAATTAATTATTCCTAAGACTTGGAGATGCAATGCTTTTGGGAATTAGTAAGAGAAATCAACCAGCTCCACGTTTGTAAGGCAGGAGAAATGAAAAAGTAGCAATTGTGTTGATAGTTATACAGAAATGAGGCAGTGGGTGCTTACCTGGGGAAGGAGAACAAAAGAAAGCTCAATTGTGAACTTAAATGTCAAGTGTTGATTAGACATCCAAGAGAAGATTCCTTTTGGTGACAGGAAAAGATCTGGTTGGAGATGAATGACGTCAGGGCTCCTAGGCTACCTGAATCGGGGAGGAGATGAGCTCCCACAGGTTCCTCAAGGAGGCCAGGGTGGCCTTGCAAGAGACAGGAGGCATGTAGGCTCGCAAGACTTCAATGAGCAAAACAGAAACACAAACAAACAAATATCAAGAAAGTGACTTGTATTGCAAACCCAAACTTTAAAAAGGGAAGAAACAATAAATTTTTTTTAAAAAAGAAGAAACTGTCATCAAGAAAAAAAATCAATAAATACATCATTGGTAAAAGAGTTTACGGCAAAAATATCTATTAAAGGAGCCATGATGTTTAATGAGTAAATGCTATTGACTCTGTCAATAGTAAGATTTCTCCAAATTTTTCACTCTCAAACATACACAGCAGGCAGTTTGGTTTCCTATCTAAAGTGTCCTGCCTCATCCCTGAAGTGCCTTTACTGCTAAATATAAAGACAGCTGAGCTCCTATTTCATGGCTGGGGAATCTCCCCTAAGGGCATAAAGTTAATTTTTTTTTCAAGTACACTGTGCATTCAAAATTTATATTTAAATCTATGCTCAGCTTTGGGCCTTCTACAACACTAAATTGAAATTAGCTTATGGTTCCAACAGTATTACAAAATGATATAGTAGTCTATTGGCAAGCACAACAAATAAAAACAATGCACTGGAAGTTAGAATAGCTGGGTTTAGCCATCACCTGGCCAATCACCAACTCTGATTCTTCAGCAATCACTTAATGGTTCCCTTTTGCTCATTTTCCTTATCTGGTAAAATGAGGAAGTGGGACTAAATACATTTCAAGATCCCTCTGAGCCTAAAATACTGTGATTCTATTTTTTAAAGAACTGCCTGTTCACAGGGAGATAAACTAAAAACGTCCTTTGGAAAATTTGGAACCCAGTTTGCCAATTAGATGCTACTCAATATATAATTACAGCTTTGTGCTCTCAGAAAAACCAAAGCATTAATTGTCCACAAACCTCTAAAACTCAAGTGAGGACATGAAGAAAAGGAAGGCATATGGATAAGAAGTCTGTAAAGCAGTGTGTGGGAGTCATGGCTTGGGTAGGGAGCAAGTTTCTTGATACTTGGTAGTGATGATTCTAAGAAAAACAGGAATCCAAGTCTCTCAACCAAACTAATTACAGTTATTTAAAGAGCTCCATACTGAGGTCTAGAACACATCAAGAAACAAATGCTAGAATCAGAAAAAGAAGTGGGATACTTTCAGAAAAAGACGTGGGTTACTTATATCCCAATTGCCTGATCCCCTTTGCCCCTTCCTGAGTTAACGACGGTCTTGGCTTATTACTTCCAATGGAAATGGGCACAGATTTTGGTCTGGACCACACATCCGAAGGAGGATGCAAGAGTTGAGGGAGGGAGAGCCCTTTGGTATGAGAGAGAAAGCAGCAAACGTGTCTGAGAATCAAACTGCAATGAATGCTCCTCTCTCCATTGCATGTCTTTAGTTAGGCAAAAATATTAGCCCTCTTCCTCTTTCAATGCAAACCCTGCACATGAAACCCTTTGAAAAAGCAGTACCTAAATACATGGCTAATGTAAAATTTGATTCTAAAATCTGATTGTCACATTATGCTGTCACATTAATCTTAACCAACTCCTCTGAACAGCCCTTTGTCCTCACACACAAAAGAATACAAAATGTTAAGAATTGACCGGTTTTTATAGGCTTTGTAATCTTAGTATTTTAATCATTTCTGGGGGGAAAATGTGTTTGGTAAAGTTTTAGGACTTAAACCATTTCAGTGTTTTGGATCAAGTCATCTGACTCTCATTAACCTCAGTGTTCATTATATTATAAGATCCTCATCTACAGCTTTGAAAGCGTATTAATTATAGGTTTTCTAGCTTTCTCACAGAGGGAAGAAAACACTCAGTAGTATGACCGACAAGCAACTAATACTTTTCATCATGTGTAATTTATTGAATTGTTACAGTTATGGAGCCTCTATTAGTAGAAAATGCAAATTCCCAGGAACTGAAAACACATTTTTCTCGGGAGAGTACTCTTGTTGATTAGTGACTCAGCCAAGCACCGTTGCTAAATGTACCGTATGTACCGGCTGACGACTCAAAATATACAATAAAGGCAGCTTTGCTAGGCTTAGTTGAATGTGTTAAATGTGCAGGGGCATTTGATGAGCTTCAAAAAAGCACAAGCCTTTGCTGGAAAAAAAAAAAAAAAAAAAAAAAAAAAAAGCCAAACCAGGACAGAGTGTTTACCAAGAAAACCTAAAAATTTCCTGAGCATTATTTTGGTGACCATCAAAAATGTTTTTGCTGAATAGTGTTTGCACTAGCCTTTTTAGGAATTAAGTTCCTAGTATGGAAGGTTCAGAGTAGAAACACAATTAACCTCCCAAAAAGATATTTTGCGGGCTCTGCATGCATTTTTTTTCATGTTTTGTTTAACAAATATTTTCTGCACAATTGCTATAGATTAGGCTATTAACCTTATAAAGGTCAGATTGTATTCCTAACCTGCGAACATTTAAAGTCTAATAGTATAAATAAGACAAGTTTATAGATAACTACAAAGTATAGCATGAATCAACATATGATGATGATGATGATGATGATGATGGTGATGGTGATGGTGATGGTGATAATAATACAGATGAAATAATATACGCTTTGAGAGCTTAGAATCTGTCTCTTAGAATCTGCCTCCACAAAGCCACCATGTATGATTGCACTCCTAGCAACAAAGGCAAGCAGAGCTGGAGGACATCTGGGATCAGGCAATAGGGAACCTCCAGAAGACTGGCTTTTCTTCACAACGCATAATGGACAAAGCCATTAGTTTAAGAGGCGTAGATATTTCTCAGGTGGCAGTTCTCTATTGCATTCTTCTTCATGTGATACACAAGTTACAGATGTTCTTCTGGGGATATAGCCTATTGCCTAGCCTCATCATCCAGGAATGCTAATGCCCATTTCAGGGGATGTCCCACCAGCATGATGTAATTGCGTGTGGGTGCAAGGCTTAGGTTCTGAACATGTCTGAAGAGCGTGATACATCTTGGCCATCGCCAGTGAAAAGCAAATGCAGGCAAGATACTGCGTTATTGGAATTATTCAGTTTGAATCGTGTAACCGAATATCTGGTGAGTTTCTTACTAGCTATAAAAATTCCAGATTGCCCTCTGCTTTAACTGTAGTGATCTCTCCCTCCGGAGCACATAATCATGAAATTTTAGAGCTGGATGGAGCCTTGAAGATTATTATTTTACATGAGGAAATTGAGGCCCCAGAGGAGTCACACAACTAGTTAGCTGGCAGAGCTGAGTCTGAGTCAGTTCTCTTTGCACCCACTCAGCCCTGTGTTCTTCCTGGACCACAGAAATCTGGTTTACTAGACACTCTCTCTCTCCTGCTTTTTTGTGTGAACTGAGCCCGCTCATCTCATCAAGAGTGATGCACTTGGATGAAGTGACTCACCAACTGAGAGAATAATCTGCTAAAGGAAAGAAAATCCTCTCTTTGATATGTGACTTTATCTAAATTCCGGCTTCACACACACACATACACCACACACACACACACACGCACAAAAGAAAGAAAGAAAAAAATAGAAAGCAACAAAAAAACATGGAATTAACTCTTTATGAACCATAATATTTATATTATAAAGACCTATCTTCAGATTTGACATACTCTTTACAAATACTTGTTTACCCTCTATATATCCTTACCTTATTGCTACTACCTACTAGATTGTAAACTCTCAAGAGCAGGGATCATATTTCATATATCTGTGTATCAGTTCTTCTCCCCTAAATATAATCTAAATGCATTGTAGGAACTTAGAATAATAGTAATAGTAATTGTTAGTTTATGGTCCAGAAACTGTTCAGTTATACATGTGTAACTCCACTCAATCTTCACAATACAACTATGATGTAAGTTCCATTTATCCCCATTTTATAGATAAGAAAACTCAGATGCAGAGAGGCAAAGCAACTTACTCAAAGTCATAAATTTAATTAAGTGACAGAGCCAGGTTTCAAATCAAATATTACTCACTCAAAATATGTGTCCTTAACCACTTCATGAGTGACTCTACCAGCCAGCTCATTTACTTAGCAAATATGTATTAAGTGCTTACTACTTGCCAAACACTGCTATGAATGAGAACTACTAGGCTCACCGGATAATGGGTAAACAGATAGGTAAACAAATAATTATTTGTGCTGTAAAAGAAAGCTGAAGAAAACACAGTAAAAACACAGAAGGAGTCTGAACTCCATTTAGGGCAGAGAAAGGTGACTAGGGAAGGCACTGGGGAGAGTAATAATCAAACTAAGTCTAAAAGGGTATAAACTTGGGTCTCTGAAAAAGTAGACCTTAGGCAGGAACAATATCTAGAATTTCTTTGTATCCTTCACATCTTGCAAAATACTAAGGGCACAAAGGTATCAGAAGAGAAGGGGGAGCATAGATTGAAAAAAAAAACAGTAAGTGCACAGTTAACTTCTCAAGAGATTTTCTTTCTTGTTGTTAATAAGGGCATCATGGAAGTTTTAAATTTAAGAAAATATTCCACTTGTTCATCAACCACAGCCCCTAAAATATCTTGGCTGATGTTTTAGCCAGCTTGAGCTGCCTTAACAAAATACCATCAACAGAAAGGTTTAAGCAACAGAAATTTTCTGGAGGCTAGAAGTCCACGATCAAGGTGCCAGCATTGTCAGTTTCTGGCAAGGGCTCTCTTCCTGGCTTGTAGACACCTGCCTTCTCTCCATGTTCTCAAATGGCAGGGAGAAAGAGGGGAGAGAGGGTGGGTTGGGGCAGCAGGATCTGGTGTCTCTTCTAATAAGGACATTAATCCCATCATGAGGGCCCACCTTCATTACCTCATCTGAACCTAATTATCTCCTAAAGGCCCCCCCCATTTCCCAACACCATCGTGTTGGGGCTAGGGCTTCAATATATAAATCTGGGAGGGAATGAATTCACTCCATTGCAATTCTTAAGAAATGGAAACCAAGAATCAGCTATGCAATGAGTTTTTTTTTTTTCAGCCTGCCTGTAATAACACTCCAAGAAGTGAGAGCCTCTGAAATGAACAAATGACCTTCCAAAAATATTAGATGAACATTCAACGAAGATCCATTTTTTTGTTTGAACACGTTTTTCCCCTTTTTTGGCACTTGATACTTAAACCTCTCAGCTGTGATTCACCATGCCAACAATGAAGTTATTGAAGTGGTTCAAAAAATATCTTTTGAATTCTTACTATAGATTATGTGTGACAGTAAACAAGAACAAGTCCTGTTCTCAAGGCACGTGGAGTCTAATAGTGGTCCAGACAAATAATTAACTATGAAGGATGATGGGGATAAAGGAGGCACATAGGTAGAGCACTCAGGTTTGAAGAATATGGAAGCATTCTGGAATATTACTGGAGGAAAAGCTATGCTGAGACTTGATGGATGGATTGGGATACTCAAAGAAGAGAAAAAAGGTAGAGAAAATACTAAGCTTTTTCATGAGGCCCAATAAAATAATCATAGAATTATGGAAGCATCTATCAAATGTGCCTGGTTTGTAAATATCCAACGAACAAGTGACCTAATTATCCCTCCATACCTGACTGGCTCTTTCAGTGTGGATAATCTATCAAAATAAAAATCCGATATACATCAGGAAATACATCCTAATGGGTGGCCCAATATATAATACCAGATTAACTAGAATGACTATTTTGGGTTTTCAAAATTTATTTATTTTCTTTTTTTCTTCAAATTTATTTTAAGTTCCAGGGTACATGTGAAGGATGTGCCGATTTGTTACAAAGGTAAACATGTGCCATGGTGGTTTGCTGCACAGATCAATCTATCACCTGGATATTAAGCCCAGCAGCCATTAGCTATTCTTCCTTATCCTCTCTCTTCCTCACCACCCAGTGAGTGTGAGTTGTTCCCCACCATGTGTCCATGTGTCCATTCTCGAGGTTCAGCCCCCACTTATAAGTGAGACCATGCAGTGTTTGGTTTTCTGTTCCTGTGTTAGTTTGCTGAGGATAACAGCTTTCAGCTCCATCTGTGTCCTTGCAAAGGACATGATCTTGCTCTTTTTTATGGCTGCACAGTATTTCATGGTGTATATGTACATTTTCTTTATCCAATCTATCATCAGTGGGCATTTGGGTTGATTCCATGTCTTTGCTATTGTGAATAGTGTTGCAATTACATAAACAGCCATGTATCTTTATAATCGAATTATTTGTATTCCTTTGGGTATATAGCCAGTAATGGGATTGCTGGGTCAAATGGTATTTCTGTCCCTAGATATGTGAGGAATTGCTACACTGCCTTCCACAGTGGTTGAATTAATTTGCACTCCTACCAACACTGTAAAAACATTTCTTTTTCTCTGCAACTTTGCCAGCATCTGTTGCTTCTGGACTTTTTAATAATCACCATTCTGACTGGCATGAGATGGTATCTCATTGTGGTTTTGATTTGCATTTCTCCAATGACCAATGATGTTGAGCTTTTTTTAATATGTTTTTTGGCTGCATAAATATCTTCTTTTCAGGAATATCTGTTCATGTCTTTTGCCATTTTAATGGGGTAGTTTTTTTCTTGTAAATTGGTTTAAGTTCCTTATAGACTTTGGATATTAGACCTTTGTCAGATGGATAGATTGCAAAAATTTTCTCCGATTCTTTAGGTTGTCTGTTCACTCTGATGATAGTTTATTTTGCTGTGCAGAAGTTCCTTAGTTTAATTAGATCCCATTTGTCAGTTTTTGCTTTTGTTGCTATTGCCTTTGGTGTTTTCGTCATGAAATCTTTGCCCGTGCCTATGTCCTGAATGGTATTGCCTAGGTTTTCTTCTAGGGCTTTTATAGTTTTGGGGTTTACATTCAAGTCTTTAATCCATCTTGAGTTAATTTTTGTATAAGGTGTAAGGAAAGGGTCCAGTTTCAGTTTTCTGCATGTGGCTAGCCAGTTCTCCCAGCACCATTTATTAAATAGGGAATCCTTTTCCCGTTGCTTGTTTTGGTCAGGTTTGTTGACAATCAGCTGGTTGTAGATGTGTGGTTTTATTTCTGAGATCTCTATCCTGTTCCATTGATCTATGTGTCTGTTTTTGTACCAATACCATGCTGTTTTGGTTATGGGAGCCTTGTAGTATAGTTTCAAGTGGGGTAGCATGATGCCGTCAGCTTTGTTCTTTTTGCTTAGGACTGTCTTTGCTATTCAGGCTCTTTTTTGGTTCCACTTGAATTTTAAAATAGTTTCTTCTAATTCTGTGAAGAATGTAAAATGACTATTTTGAATTTTAGGCTTTTTATATGTAAATTATGACTGTTAATAATTTAGGTTATATGTAAATTGTAACTTAGGTTATAATGCCTTTATACAGCCTCTTTGTCTAGTAGCCTAAAGGTCCTTGGTAATATGTAAGGTGCTTAGGAATGCTTTGTTGTATTACTAACTCAATTCCATTTTCTGAGATGTACAAATCACATTTAAATAATTAAATTAATTCATTCAATTAAAACTACTTAAACTTTGGGAGTTAGTTTCTTTCTTTTGTGAGATAAGAAAGTTGGATTATGCAACTTCTAGGATCCCAGTTTGAAGTTCTTTGATGTTTTTATGACTCAGTTTCCAAGATGACATTTAAAGAATTATTTGTGAAACATAAAATTTAATATCTTAAAAAATATTCTATATTTTGTAAACAATTACAGTTTTTATTCTTTTTGGAAACATAATTAGATTATAGCTGCACATTTGTTTAAGTAATGATGGCTGCGGTAAAAAATAACCCCCACAATGTGAATGGGTCCGACACAATGAAAATGTAAAGTTTAACGTCAGCTCTCAGAATTCACTGGCTAAAACTCAGTAACCTGACCACACCTAACTGCAAAGGAGCCTGGAAATGTGTACCCAGGAAGAGAGGATATGGGTTTGGTGAACACGTAGCCAGGTTTTTCATGAAACTGTGTGTGTGTGTGTGTGTGTGTGTGTACATATGATAATACATGCCTGGTTCAACTTTTAGTTTTAGTGCTATCAAAATTCCAATAGATCATGGCTAAAGGATATAGTCAAAAAATTTACAGAAGAAGAAGATACAATTAGCAGATATATTTGGGGAAAAATACCCAACAGCATTAGCTATCATAAAATGTAATTAAAAATAAGGTACCATTTAGACCTATTAACATAGCAAACATTTTAAATCATGACAATATTCATATGCTGGCCAGAATTTAATGAAACTGGCAGAATATATCGTTGATGGCCTTGGGATTTAGTACAGTCATTTTGGAAAGTAAGCTAGCAATACGTTTGAAAGTGATAAAAATGTTTATAGCCTTTAACATAATGATGCCACACCTGCGACTTTATCCACAGTAAATAATCCAAAAGGAAAAAAAAGACCACAGAAGTACAATAACCATTCATTACAGTATTGTTGAATAAAGTAAAAAACTAGAATTAGTGGACTAATCAATGGACAAGGGGTTAAGAAATTGAGAAATAGTAACTAAAAGGATAATTATGAGAGCATGAGCTCATGGTCTTTCATAAATATAAAAAAGTAGTGGGTATAAATATGTATCTAGAAATGTATCTAATTTATATTTTTTAAAAGTTAACAGTGATTTCCTACAGGGAGTTAAATTAGAGATTATGAAGGAAAAGACATTTTTATAAAAATTATACCCTTCTATGATGTTTTAGCAATTAAAAAATCATATTTATTCTATGGTAGTAACTATAGGTAGTAGTAACTGCCTATGAATACATGCTAGAAGGGAAGATGGAAAAATGACAACAGTTGATTTGTTATAATGGTGAAGATTAAATGCAGTTTCCTCTTTCCTTGATTTCTTTCATTATTATAATGTTTGCTTAATTTAAGAATGAAAACAAAAGAGCAGCTGCCTTAAATATTTTTGGAAGTAAATAAAGTATAAATAATACATTAATGCATGAAAGTATAGGAAAGGATTGAATCAAGAAAAGAACTCATAAAATATTTATGAGAATTCACATTTGTGTATGTAAATACAGTCTTTACAAAACAGCCTTCACAAGAAGCGGCAGATCCAAACCAAGGCCAGCCCCTTAGCACATCAATCACGGAATAATGCATCCCGCCAGAAACAGACTGCGATTTGCTGTTAGAAGAAAGATATGGGTATGATACAGTGAGAGATACATTTGAAACTCTGACCACCTGAGAAAACAAACAATCTTTCCCTGTCCTCCTTTTCAGGAGACGATAAAGTCATCCGGTTGTGGCACCCCAATATCAGCACCAAACCCGTGGGGAAACTTGTGGGACACATGTTCAGTATCACTGAGATCGTAACCAATGAAAAAGACCAACATATCGTCAGCCTTTCCTCTGCAAAGGTAACAAAAAGAAAATAACAAAACAAAACTAGTTTTTTCCTTAAAATTATCTGTTGGAAGGCATAGCGGTTATACAATTTTTGACTGAAATAAATGATAGTCATTGAATCATTGAGAAAAATATTGTCAGGATGGAAAAGGAAATGATAAGCCAATGTTCTCTGTTTCTATTGATTATAGCATAAGAAAGAACACAAGTTTAAAAACAAGTGTAAAAGAAAAACAGTATTGAAAAGATAGCAAATATTATCCTCAAAAGTAAAACGTAAGAGGCCTTTCAATAGATAGGAACATTAGGAAAAAATGAGGAGTTCTGTTATTGTTGCTGTTATTAAACAGTGTTTGAAACGTTCTAACCAATGTAGTAAAACAAAAAAAATGAGTTACAAATATTAGAAGTTAGGAGACTGAATTATATTTGCAAATAATGGGATCGTCTGCTTGAAAAAAATCAATAACATCAACTTTCAGTGTAGGAATAGGTAAATTCAATAAAGTGGCTAGTTGCAATAGCAACTTAAAAATAAAATAAAATAAATTTCTAAAAAATAAAAAAGGAAAGAGATAAATTTCTATATAAGAACAATAATTAGTGAGGAAAAAAGGTCAAAGAGATAGCATTCACAAGAGTAAAAAATATTAAATACCTAGGAATAAACTTAATAAGCAATATTCACTACTAACATTAAGATAACTATGAAGTTTTACTGAGGCACTTTTATTTAAGAACACAAATTAAGGTACATGCTATGTTCCTTCATGGAAATGTTGTGCTGTAAAAGATATTCTCCATCAGATTAATCTATTTATTTATTCCTAGTCAGAATTATTTAAGTATCAGCTTGCCAAGTTTAAAGTTAATGTAAAAGTACTGGTATATGGGAATATCCTAGAAACTTTGGAAGATATAATTATGAGATGGCACTTTCCCTGTCCAATATTAAGCATATCATAAAGTCAAAATAAATAAAACAGAGCAGCAGTCAATGCAGAAACAACCACATCTATGAAGCAAAGGAGAAAATGCAGGAATTATCTTATGTCTAGGGGGGAATTTTGTATAGAACAGAAATAATGTCTCAAATATGTGAGCAAAGGATGGTTTATTAAATAAGTGTTGGGAAAACTGATTAGCCATAAAGAAAGAAAGATGTAATCAGATCATCATTTCATAATATACAGCACAATTCATTACATATGAATTAAAGATTTTAAATTTAAAATACAAAACCATAGAAATTCTAGATTTCCAGAAGAAAATATAGGTGAATAGTCTTACAACTTTTGGGTAATTCCTCAGCATAGCACCTACGACTAAGGAGAAAATAAATATGACTAAATAAACATTCAAACTTTCTGTAAATTATAACTATCATTTGTTGAGTGCTTAAGTGCCAGGCACTGTGCTAAGTATTTTATATATGCAACTCTTTGATGCTAATAACGACCCTATAAAGTAATTATCCCCGTTTTACACACGTCAGGGAAAATGACATCTAAATCACTTGCACAAGGTCACAGAGCTATCTGGTGCCGAAGTGTGGCCAATCCCATATTTGCCCTTCCTCAGCCTGCCTCCCTATACCCATAAACAAAGTTAAAGGCAGACGGCGGGGGCAGGGGCGCAAAAATGCAATAAAAAGCAGAGAAATTGGAATAATATCCTTGAACAAATATCAAACATCTCTAGCAAATCAGTAGGGGAAAGAAAGAGGAGAGAAGGGCAAAGGTTTAAGAACACAGACAGGTTTACATACTGCTGTGTGGAAATAAAACTGGCAAAAACTTCCTGAGTATTTATTCTAATAAAATAGCTAGATGAGTGCACAAAGATCTGTATAAAAGGATGCTCATTGCACTATTGCTTATATTGATTTAAGAAGGAAAAAAGAAAAACAAAAGAGAAGAGGGAGGAAACAAGAAATACAGAAAGGATATGAAAGAGGGAAGGGAGGGGAAAGAAGAAAACCCGGATGCTTTCCCTCTTTGCACCATGTCCCCCACCCCCGCACCTCCCTCCTCGCATACACCCCCTACCCGTCACACACCCTCTACCCAATGCAAAACCCTTCGATGGAAGCAATCAGATCTCCAAGGCCCAGTTGTTCCCTCCACGCTCGTGGAACTATGTGAATCTCCCTGGAGCCCGTGCTTGCCATGTGGAACCATAAGGGAAAGACTCTAAGGGCCTTTGAGGGGTTCCTCCCAGGCCAGAGAGGAAAATGCACCCGGCACCTGCCTCCTCCAGCTCATAGCTGAGGACGTGACCTCCTGACCTGCAGCCTTCACCAGCAGGGCCAGCAGCCCTCACCTGCCAATATGGTAGCCACAAATTCTTAAAACATGACTAGTCCGAATTGAGGTCTGCTGTGAGTGTAAAATACACAAGACTTCAAAGATTCAGTATCCCCCCCACCCGCCAAAAAAAAACTCCTCAATTTTTTTGAGACAGGATCTTGCTCTGTCGTCCAGGCTAGAGTACACTGGCATGGCGCAATGGGGCTCACTGCAGCCTCGAGGCTGTCTGTTGCCTTGACCTACAGGGCTGGAGGGATCCTCCCACCTCAGCCTCCCCAGGAGCTGGGACTACAGGTGGGGGCCACCATACAAAGCTAATTATTTTTATTTTTTGTAGAGAGCTCTCTTATTTTTTGTAGGTCTCTCTAATTTGCTAATTTTTAAATTTTGGTAGAGATGGGGTCTTGTTATGTTGCTGGAACTCCTGGGCTCAAGTGATCCTCCTGCCTCAAAGCACTAGTATAGGCCTGAGCCATGGCACTGGGTCAATCGTTTTTACATTGATTATATATTGAAGTGATAATAATTTGGCTATATAGGGTTTAAAAATACATTAATAAAATTAATTTTTAAAAAAGAGTAAGGGGCTGCACATAGTGGCTCATGCTTGTAATCCTGGCACTTTGGGAGGTCAAGGCGGGAGGATCGCTTGAGCCCAGGAGTTCGAGACCAACCTGGGCAACATAGTGAGACACCATCTTTAAAAAAAAAAGATTATGATAATGGTTGCACAATTATTTAAATTGACTAAAACTCACAGAACCTTACACTAAAAACGGGTGAGTTTTAAGGTAAATAGATTACACCTCAATAATGAAAGATAATTAGGGTGATGTACCAACAAAGTAAAATTCAAGAGGAAAAAAAGGCTTTGATTCAGTAAATTATGCTGTATCCTCATATATAATAACCACATAGACATTCAACATTATGTAAATGAATAGTGATATGAAAATATCTAAATAATATATAAAATACAATAATATATAAGTAATCAATTTTAAAACATAACATGTTTATCATATGTTATTGGAGATGATTAAAAGCAAGATGTTTTAGTGAGGCTAACAAGTTTATGGATATACATGAATGGATTTTTTTTCTTTTGTTTTCTCTTCGTTTTTTAAATAGTAAATATACGTTACTTTGTAATAAGGAAACTTTTTTTTTGAGATGAAGTTTCACTCTTGTTGCCCAGGCTGGAGTGCAATGGCATCATCTCAGCTCACTGCAACCTCTGTCTCCCAGGTTCAAGCTATTCTCCCGCCTCAGCCTCCCAAGTAGCTGGGATTACAGGCTCCTGCCACCACGCCCAGCTGATTTTTGTATTTTTAGTAAAGACGGGGTTTTGTCATGTTGGCCAGGCTGGTCTCGAACTCCTGACCTCAGGTGATCCACCTGACTCAGCCCCTCAAAGTGCTGGGATTACAGGTGTGAGCCACTATGCCCAGCTTAGGAAACTTTAATTTTTTTAAGCAGTACTGGAAAAACAGTGAAGATTTTGAGACACTAAAACTAAAAACATGTTATGATTGAGATCTGGAGTCTCCTACAGATAATTTAAAGAGAAATAAGATATCTTTCTAGCAAAAGTTGAGATCACTCACGCTCAGAGATGAAGAGACAAAAGAGAGAACTTCTCCTATTTCTTTTAAATGTAATGAGTGTATTAAAATGATACTCATTCATGCATCTCCGTAGCACCACTGGAAAATTACTTAGTATCTTTCCACTTGGTTTCTTCATCTGTAAATGTAAGAATGTTTAGCCTAGAGGGCCATCATAAAGATGAAAGAAGGTCATTCATTTGGTTATTTAGCAAATATTTATTTATTTCTTGAGTGTCTATTGTGTTAGATACTGTTCTGAGTTCTGAGTTCTAGAGACAAAGCATTGAACAAGGAGGACCAGGGCCCTGCAATGAGAAAGTTGACATGCTAGGGGAAGAGAGAGACAAACAAGCAAAGTAACAAATACACGAGAAAACAGTATGATAACTATGGTAAGAAATAGGAAAACAGGGCTGGATGTAACGGCTCATGCCTGTAATCCCAGCACTTTGAGACAGGAGGACTGCTTGAGGCCAGAAGTTCAAAACCAGCCTAGGCAAAATAGCAAGACCCCATCTCTACAAAAACAAAGAAAAGAAATAGAAAACATAGTGGTGCAGTGCGACTGAATCTCAGCTGTGAGGAGGTGACATAAAAGCTGAAGCCTGAATGATCGGGCAAACCAGCCCCATGAAGAGCTAGGAAAAGGAAAAGGGCGATTTAGGCAGAAAGAAGAGCGAACTAGGCTGGGTGCAATAGTTCATGCCTGTAATCCCAGCACTTTGGGAGGCCGAGGTGCGTGGATTATTTGAGGTTAGGAGTTCAAGATCAGCCTGGCCAACATGGCGAAACCCCATCACTACTAAAAATACAAAAATTAGCCGGGCATGGTGGTATGCACCTGTAACCCCAGCTACTTGGGAGGCTGAGGCAGGAGAATCGCTTGAACCTGGGAAGTGGAGGTTGCAATGAGCCGAGATTGCACCACTGCACTCCAGCCTGGGCAACAGAATGAGACTCGGTCTCAAAAAGGAAAAAAAAAAAAAAAAAAAAAGCAAACTAGGCACATACATGTTTTTGGTTTTTTTATCGAAGCTATATTATTATTTTTTACAGAAAAGGGAACAGACAACATCCCTTCAAACTATTTCATATAAATTAGCTTTCATCACATTAAGCAGAAAGCACATAAATCACCATGTGTAGTTGTGTACCCACTACATGCCTTTTCCTAAGCTCTTAAAATAGCAAGATTTTCTTTCTTTCTTCTAATTTTGCAGTCTTTCCACCAGGATATTATTTTCTTCCCCAACTGCTAAAATTGTATGTCTAGTCACAGAACCCAAGTATTGAACAGATATGCCACATCTATTACACCTGAAGAATAATTGACAAATGTTGAAAAATGCAGAGACAAATATAATCTTCACTTACTTTCATTTCATCAGCAAAACCAATGGGAGCAATGGTTGGAAACCTTCTCAAGCACAGTTCTACTGACCAAAAGGCTGATTCTCTTCTTTTTTTTTTTTTTTTTCCTGTGAAGGGGATAAATTTACCAACTTTGATGACTTGTAACAGATTATAAATGTGTGTAAAACTTGCTGTTTTTTATACATTTTCACTTTGGAAGTGGTAGGTAGAAACCTGAGAAAAGGCAGTTTGACTAGATTGTGAGTGTGCATATCTTCAAAGGCAGTTATCTTTAAAAAAAATTCTGCATACCTAAAAGTGAATTTATTTTCTACTTCAAGTCTTCTCTTCCTTACTTCTGATTTTCCTCTGTTAATGGTATCATTTGTTTCCCAGTGAGCCGTGATCCAACTTCAAAGTCACCTTTGATCCTTCTGTCTCCATAAGCCTTGCCACTGGTCAGTTTGAAGTCTCTAAAATGTGTCTCCTATAAATTACCTCATTCTTCTTCCCAGTCATGGCCTTGGTTCAGACCCATGCACCAAGGGGATCCCAGTTGCAGGTGGCCCATTAGAAAGCACTTGTAGACAGACCTCTTATCTTCAGTTTCTTCTCTCCCCAAACCATCCAGATATTGTATGGCCATGTTGATCCTCCTCCAACCCATTTATAACCTTGTCATTCCCTTCTCACATATATTCAAAGGCCCCTCATGCCTTACAAATAAAGTTCAAATTATTTTGTCTAGTTCTTAAGGTTCTCTAGGGTCTGGAACCAGAATATCTTTTCAGCTTTGTTTGGCTTCAGAAATTTCAAGCTTCACTAAATGCTTCTCCAAAGGCTTTATGCATTCCCGTCTTTGTCTGAAACAATTCTCGTCCCATTCCCAGCCATCCTATCTATCCTTCACATCTAAGTGAAATATCGAGTCATGCACAAAGTCTTCACTAAGACAAAAATGGAGGGGTTTTTTTCCCTTTTCGTGAGTAAGAAATGTGTAAATTTCAAATAAACCTGGAGATAGAAAGAAAAACTAACAATTTAAAATGTAACCTTTAAGTTTTAAAAATTTGAAATCTTTCCTTGCTTTAGTTCCCTGTGCTTTCTGTTTGTATGGGATTATCATAAATGACGTAAGTTCAAAAGTTTATTTTTCTTGTTTTTTTGATAATTGGAAACATCCATGATTGAGAACCTGGTTTCACTGCCTTCATATTTTACTACCTTGTGTCCTCATTCTGTGGCTTGGGACATTCCCTTTTGAGTAAACTGTTTGCAACGTTCTTAAGAGTAAGACTTGTTTGAAAACCTTCCTGAGTGACTGTAGGAAAATTTTCTGGGGAAGACAAATTATGTATTAGGAAACATAAAATGTGAGTGGCCATCTAGGAAGAAAAAATAAAAACTAAGGAAAAGGGGCGAGGGCACATGCTTTGGAATTCAGTTCTCAACTTGCAACATTTTTTGCTTCTGTGCAGGTCTTGTTGCTTTTTCTTTAGTTCATCACCCAGGATGGCTCCTTGACAACCTTCAAAGGAAGACGCTGTGGAGGGCTCTGAGTCCTGGGGGCAAACATGCCTACCAAGACCAGGAAGCAGTCCCTACATGAGGCTTCCTTCTGAGTGTGGCTATCACACTTCTATAACCCGGAGCTCTTAGCTATGATTGCACATTTACTTAAGATGAGGCAGGCTGTTTGTGATTGCTGCCCTTTGGGACTCTTTCCTTTGTTAATTCTTATTGTGTTTCTGAGTATCTTTATTTTATCCTCTAGACTTTCTCTAGACACTTCTACCAGCTTTCAGAACCTCTGCACACACACATACACATATTCACTACAGCCTCCCTAAGGTAACTATCTGGGTATTCTATTGACATTAATCTTTTCTCTCTCACAAAATGTGGTTCCCTTGCATTGTTTCTTGACTGGTAAACTGTGTCTCAGGGCTGTATAACTAGGAATCCCAACTTTCTACTGCATTAATATGTCAACCAATATATGACCCCCTGCTAAATGCCTGAGAGTGCATTAGGCTCTGTGCCTATTTACATTTTGATGTAATCTTTGTCCAAAAGAAGCTAAAAATCTACTTGAGTAAATAAAGCATAGCTGCCCCAAATCTTTGATGACCAAACCTAGGAATGACACAGACATCAAGTTCAATTTTCCCATTAAACTGGACCAGGAAAATTGAACTTGATTGTGCAACTTGAAATCAGGAAGTTATCAAACTACCTGGAATCTTCTCAAAAGGCAAGGCTGATCTGGTATATCTCTCAAAACTCAAAATATTCACACCCTTTGACACAAACATTCTATTTGTAGGAATTTATCATTCAGCTATATCTATATTGCTTTACAAAGCCAGTGTACTTTACAAAAATATATGTGCAAAGAGGTTCACTACTGCTTTAATAGAAGAAAATAAAGAAATATAATACATATGAACAGGGAACTAACTACAAGAAACTATGGAGCATTCACAAACAGAATATTATTCAGCCACTAAAAGAATGAGATAAAGCCAGGCACAGTGGTGCATCCTGCAGTCCCAGCTATGCAGGAGGCTGAAGCGGAAGGATCACTTGAGCTCATGAGTTCAAGACCAACCTGGGCAACATAGAGAGACCTCGTCTCTTAAAAAAAAAAAGAAAGAAAGAAAGAGGTAAATCTAAGTACATAAATATGTCCCAACATAGATGTAAGCTCTTCATATATATGAACTCATTTAATGTTCATAACAACCCTATGAGATAGGTTGAGATAGGTACTGGTATTATTCTCCCTACAAGTGTGATAACTAAGGCTCAGAGAAGTTAAGAGATTTGCCCAAGTGCACACAGTTATTGGAGGTGAATCAGGATTCAACTGAGATAGTCTGCCTCCCGAAGTGGTATCTTCCAGCAATTATTACCTAAGCAGTGGGATTGAGGAGTACAGCGTTAAGTGGTAGGTGGGAAGGAGAACTCTGGTTTTGTACTGTTTGAATCTGTTTACTAGGAACATTAGTTTGGTAATTAAAAAGTTAATTTTTAAAGACATGCTGGATGTCTTCATTTTCTATTTGCTGGTTATCACACAGGGAAAATGTGAAAACAAGAAGATAAAATTAACAGGTTTGGTTCTACCTACAGTGCTAAAAATATTTTTTCTTATTAAGTAATGTGTAAGAACTTAATAAATACATTTAGCATTGAATTTCCTAAACAGTGTTGAATGCCTGCCATTTATACTGTACTGTCATACATACCCTGATTTTCAAATGCACCATTTGTCTGTAGTACTGTGTTAACTCTCGAAAGAGTTTCATAAGCTCATATATCTTCAGGCTCCTTAACGTAAAATCATGTAATCAATTGAGTGACCCTGATTTGATTCATTTGGGGACTAAAAATCTCATTAGCCTCTTGTAGCCATTGGGTAAAATTAGGAAGGCAGGCTACATTCTGATTTTCCTTTACAATCAGAAAATGGTGAATTCCCCAGACCCCTTGCTCTATCTAAATGATACTGTGGTTCTAATTCTAAAGATTTCTACTGGTACAACTGTCATTATAGAATAATGTTCAAACTTCCATTCAAGTGTTTCTCACAATGCAGTGTCACCATTTTCATCTATCTACTCTCCTGGCGAGACTTAGATCTACTCAAGAACAACGGAGCTTCTATTAATCTTTGTACCTGTAACACCTAGGCTAGAATTTCATAATTATTTGATGTATAATGAATTTTGTATGACTTGTTAGTGTTGCATCTTCTTATAAATCAGACATTCTGCTCTAGTCACTCTATAATAAACACCCATCTAAAAACAGATACCTGGATGGGCGCGGTGGCTCACACCTGTAATCCCAGCACTTTGGGAGGTTGAGGTGTGTGGATAACTTGAAGTCAGGAGTTTGAGATCAGCCTGGCCAACATGGTGAAACCCCATCTCTACTAAAAATACAAAAGTTAGCCAGGCGTGGTGGTGGGCTCCTGTAACCCCAGCTACATGGGAAGCTGAGGCAGGAGAATCACTTGAACCTGCGAGGCAGAGGTTGCAGTGAGCTGAGATAGTGCCATTGCACTCCAGCCTAAGGAACCAAGAGTGAAACTCTGTCTCAAAACAAAAACAAAAACAAAAACAACGACAACAACAACAAACCCACTTACTTTATTAATACATTTGGACAATAATAATTGGCATAAAGTTTGCAGGAAGAAATGCCAGGAAATGTAGTTGAATCAAAACAATCCTCACTTTGGGCACACACATGTATATATTTTTAAACTTCTTCCACTTTATCAGTATTTATTAAATTAATTCTTACAAAAGGCTCCAGGAGAAGTCTTTCTCTTGTCCTTTTCTTTGATATTTTATGATAAGTGACTTCAATTACCAAATTACCCTCAAAACACTCAACCTTATAGTTGAATGTTTTTCCCAATGTTAAAAAAAATTCCTCCATCTCACTCCATTCCCAATGCATCTGAAAATCATTATTGGCCGGGCACAGTGGCTCACACCTGTAATCCCAGCACTTTGGGAGGCCAAGGTGGATGGATCACCTCAGGTCAGGAGTTCGAGACCAGCCTGGCCAACAAGGTGAAACCTCATCTCTACTAAAAATACAAAATTTAGCCGGGTGTGGTGGCAGGTGCCTGTAATCCCAGGCATGCGGGAAGCTGAGGCTGGAAAATTGCTTGAACCCAGGAGGCGGAGGTTGCAGTGAGCTGAGATCATGTCATTGCACTCCAGCCTGGGCAATAGAGTGAGACTCTGTCTCAAAAAAGAGAAGAGAAGAGAAGAGAAGATCATCATTATTATTTTTACTACAACTAGAAGATACATTTTTAAAATAATTTCAATTTATATGCATACAATTCATATATTATATATAATGCATATATACATATATGTACATAATATTTAATTTATAACTTATAAATGTTCCATTCTGCCCTGGCCTCTTTAGTAGAAGCCACCTGTCCTCCTTGATTTTCTCTACAAGTCTTAACGACATTTCCCTGACGTAAAGCCACTCAGTCTCCTTTTATACCAACTTAGTCTGCTTCTGCCATGTTTTGCCCCTTGTTTTCTTCCTAAACCCCCTCAGTGCTGACCTGGCTCCATTTCTGTCCTCCCAAGCTTTGCGTCACTAATACCTGCCATGAGAACACTGACAACCTCCAGGGGAATAAGTGAAAGAAGACTAGAGCCTAATTAACACGTGAAAGGAAAGTAAGCCTTGGGGGCCGAAAATCACTAAGCTAAAGGGAAAAGTCAATCTGGGAGCTGCTTAGGGCAAACCTGCCTCCCATTCTATGCAATTCTCCCTCTGCTCCCTGAGATAAATGCACATCTGATTGCCCTCCTTGGAAAGGCTAATCAGAAAGTTAAAAGGATGCAACCGTGTGTCTCTCACCTACCTGTGACCTGAGAGCCCCTCCCTGCTTGAGCTGTCCTGCCTGTCCGGACTTAACCAACGTACATCTTACATCTATTAACTGATCTCTCATGTCTCCCTACAATGCACAAAACCAAGCTGTGCCCCGACCACCGTGGGCACATGTCCTGAGTACCTCCTGAGTGAGGCTATGTCACGGGCGTGTGTCCTCAACCTTGGCAAAACAAACTTTCTGAATTCACCTCTCTCAGATATTTGGGCTTCACAAATATCACTACTCTCTTTCCCCAAAGCAACTAATATCTTGTGATCACCTAAGAATAAAGTAGATTATGTTTTCTGAGGTTCCTATTTATTAATGGATTTATTAAATTTAAAATGTATTGTCTGTATAGTGTGAAGCCATATAAATTCCTATTTGACCAAGACAGAGAATAAGACCAAAAACTGACTAACCAATCAAGCTAAACAGAATACATAAGACATTGGGAAAAAAAGAGTCAAATAGACTGTGGCTCCTCCCCCCACGAGAGTTATAGTCTAGTAGAGAAGGCCACCGAATGAGTCATCGTATTATAATTGCTAATTGCTATTAATATAGACAGGTAGTAATGTGCTGCATAACCATGTTTCTGTCAATGATGGACTGCATATATGATGGTGACCATATAACTATACCATATAGCCTGGGTGTCTGGTAGGCTATACCTGCTAGGTTTGTGTAAGTATACTCTATGATGTTCACACAATGACAAAATCGCCTAAGGACACATTTCTCAGAACATATCCCTGTCCTTAAGCAGCACATGGCTATATTGTAGGCATCTAGAGAAAGAACATCTAATTGGAAGGGTGTCCAATGAAAGTTGTTTAAAGATTAATTTGAGTTTTTGTTAATTTTTAACCAGCACCCTGTTTTTTTACACCATTAGTGCAAGTGTCCCGGATATAGTTTTATTTTGCATGTTTTATATAATATTTATAGTATAAATATTATAATGAATACACCCTACTGCAGTTTTTCCCTCAGCACTCTATTTTGATATTTATTCATGCTGTTACATATAGCTCCAGTTCATTGGTTTTAACTGCTGATGGAATCCTGTTGTATGAATGCAGCACATATTACTTGTCTAAGTTGGTCAATGAACATTTGAGTAGTTTCTACACTTTGTATCTTTGTGCTTGTTGCTTTGGTTGAACAGAAGTTTTTAATTTTAATTTTTAAAGTGTTTATGGCTTATGCTTTTTGTGTTTATTTAAGAAATCCCTTCCAACTCTGAAGTTCTTGAAGATACCCCCTATATTTTTTCTAAAAAGTATAGTCTCATTTTTATATTTAGTTCCCTAGTTCTCTATCTGTCTCTCTCTCTTTCTCTCTCTCTCTCTTTTTTTTTTTTGATATGGAATCTCGCTCTGTCGTCCAGGCTGGAGTGCTGTGGCGCAATCTTGGCTCACTGCAACTTCCACCTCCTGGGTTCAAGCAATTCTCCTATCTCAGCCTCCTGAGTAGCTGGGATTACAGGCGTGCACCATCATGCTTGGCTAATTTTTGTATTTTTAGTAGAAACAGAGTCTTACCTTGTTGGCCAGGCTGGTCTCGAACTCCTGACCTCAAGTGATCCGCCCGCCTTGGCCTACCAAAGGGCTGGGATTACAGATGTGAGCCACTGCTCCCAGCCTCTCTCTCTCTCTCTCTGTGTGTGTGTGTGCATGTGTGTGTGTGTGTGTGTGTGTGTCTGGGATTACAGATGTGAGCCACTGCTCCCAGTCTCTCTCTCTCTCTCTCTCTGTGTGTGTGTGTGTGTGTGTGTGTGTGTGTGTGTGTGTGTGTGTCTGGGATTACAGATGTGAGCCACTGCTCCCAGTCCGTCTCTCTCTCTCTCTGTGTGTGTGTGTCTATATGCTCACTCCTTTCAATCTATACTTTCCTCTACCTGGCCCTTTAGGTCCCAGTTCAGAACTAGTTCTCGTCCCTGAGCCAGAGGTTACCTTGCTTTAGTTCCTAGTCAAAAAGTGATGTGCCCCACCCTCACTGGTCTCATATCTTTGAAAAAGCTACACATCCAGGTAAGGACAGAGCACAGGCTGCTGCTTTTCTGAACTGGAAGACCTGCTGCTCCCTCGGCCGTGGAGCCCAGGCATGGAGGTCTTCTGGTCCTGTCTGTCTGCAGAAGCTGCTCGGCTGCCATTGCCTGCTCCAGACCAAGCACCCAGGTCTGAGGCTTCAGCCCATCCATTGCTTTATGCGTCTCTCTTGTTTGGATCTAGAGAGATCTAGAGAGATCTAGATAGATGTATCTTGCTTTGGAGCCCTGCTGTTTCTTTTTGCTTTTTTGAATATATATTTTCTGTGTGTTTAGAGAAGAAATAGCTCATCAAAGCAAAAACTTTTAGCACTATTCTGACCTGAACTCTCTAGTTGTCTTTATGGAAGAGTTTTTTAAAAAAGAGTAGGAGTTAGCTAGATAGAGAAGGCCTTTGAGAGGAAATCGCAGATGAAAGGAAGAGTTTGTGTGAATGCACAGAGACCAGAATAAGAAGCTTTTTGGAAATGCAAAACACTTTGGAATGACAGTAGCAAAGAAGGCATACAGGGAGAGGGGCAGCAAAAAAGCCCAGAGGGTAGGAGCAGTATGACGCAGAAGGTTTTTGTGCCTCCCACAGCCCAACAACTGCCACTTCCCTAAAACACACAGGGAAGACCCAAAGAACTGCACACTGAAGAAGGGGAAGAAGACAAAAGCAAACATGATAACTCTACAGAGAACATCACAGATTTCAAAACATAATCACATCAATTAAATAAGGTGAATGGTGCTGATGTCATCACGGCCATTCAAGAAACAAGAAAACTGAGACTCAAGGAGTTTAAGTGATGAACTAGAATTGAAACCCTAATCCTCCTTTGCCTAGTCTCTTGTTCTTTTTGTCAATTACAATTCAGAATGTATATACATACAGCAGAAAGACTGCCCACCATGAACATACCTTAGCCAAGGCAATAAAATAAAAAACAGTTTGCATAGAAACACATTTTTTGGCGAACTCCTTGAATCCACTTTTGTGTCTCTTCCTCTACTTGTCTCTCATTCTATGCTCTGGATTGAAATCCATATAATCCATTATACTTGTTTACTTTATGATGCAAAAGCCTGAAAAGGCTCAATGTTCTAGCTAGTCTTTCAAAATTGGCATTTTCACTAGAACAAATAAAATAAATATCAACAGTACAAGTTCTGAGTGATACTAGCCTACGGAGGGTTTACATTTGAGCAAAAGCTCCTCACCAATGTTCTCCAAGTCACAAGACCCAGACGATTTTGTGTTCTTACATGTCAGGACTAACCTGCCTTAGTAATAGTGAAGATTTGAACCTAATTAACTTATAATGAACTCAATTATAAGTGCCTCTAATTAGAAGTTAGTAGCTCTCTTAACTAAACGACTTACTAAAGTTTTATATGTAGTTCTGTTAATGGTCACCCATTTACTCAACAAATACTCCAATTTAATAGGTTAATAAATTTACTATAACATGAAAATATTATTTAAGGGCTGATGTATAGCTAGAAAATGTAATCTCCCCCCAGCTTCTATAACTGAAGAAATGTAATTATTGATCAGTCAACACTGATTTCTGAAATTCAATAACACTAACTTACTAAAAAAGCAGAATAATAAAGAAGCTAAGACCAGTTCTTTCAGATCACAAACTTAATTTAACCTAATTTAACCTTAATTGAACCTAATTTTGCTAAATTTGTGCTTCATTGTTCTTTCTATTCTCTGATATCAACTCAAGTTCTATTTGAGTAATTATAGAGTAATCTTTCCTCCCTCAAAGGATAGTTTTAAAAACCTATATTCTCATACTCCTAGTATGTCTACACCATCCCTAAAAACTGCTTTTATAATTCTTACATCTCTGGGCAAGTGGAGAGGGAGGTTTTTAGTAACTTCACTTAGTAAGATGTTTCCATTGTCATAAGAGAGCAATTTGAAAGCTTCCACTTAAAATATGTCTTCTCCCTATTTTCTCATCCATACTACAAAGAGAAATGTGACTTTAATTCAACTGTAAGTCATGATCTTTAATTATTCCTCCATGTTCTTTTTTTTTTGGAGACGGAGTCTCGCTCTGTTGCCCAGGCTGGAGTGCAGTGGCCGGATCTCAGCTCACTGCAAGCTCCGCCTCCCGGGTCTACGCCATTCTCCTGCCTCAGCCTCCCGAGTAGCTGGGACTACAGGCGCCCGCCACCTCGCCCGGCTAGTTTTTTGTATTTTTTAGTAGAGACGGGGTTTCACTGTGTTAGCCAGGATGGTCTCGATCTCCTGACCTCGTGATCCGCCCGTCTCGGCCTCCCAAAGTGCTGGGATTACAGGCTTGAGCCACCGCGCCCGGCCTCCATGTTCTTAAAGAGTAATAAATACTATGTTCCTCCCCTATAATGATAGAAAAATCCAATTCCTAAAGGTTTACCTTTAAGCAAAGTTTTAATCACTGCTGCCATTTTCCTCTGATATTAATGGACAATAATCCAACCCAGAACTAAATTGGAGTTTAGCAAATTTATGTTCATCATATAATACTTTGGTATAAGTTTATAAGAGCATATTTCAGACTGAAAGTGATTCACCTAAATATCTTGGGTGGGAAAAGTGAGTATAAATAGTGGTGAACTGTGTTTGTTATTCTTCCAGGTTTTCAGGGTGTGGGATATACAAACTCTCTCACTGTTACAAGTCTTCCATGACAGCCAGGGAGGGCCAGGAGACATGCAGATTTACTCCATGATATATGATGCCAATCACGGCATGCTTATTACGGGTAAGTGTATACAATTAATGCCAAATGAAACTCATGTCTTGATTTTTCACCTTTTTTAAACTAGCACTGGAGCACTAACTAGAACAAAAACAAAACTTGAAGGGTAGCTTATAAAACCATGATTCATGACAGTAGATATTCAATTCAATTCTGCTCTTTCCTATATATTTCTGTGGCTGGGTGAATGAAATGTGCAACTGCACTTTTCTGAAAATACCAGGCTGGTTATTGCTTTCAGTTCTTGAACCTAGGAAGAAAGTTCTATTTGAGTAATTCTATAGTTATCTTTCCTCCCTGGAAGGATAGTTTTAATAATCTGAAAACACCAGGTGATTGCTTTAAGTTCTTGGACCTAGGAAGAAGGGCCTGGGTTAAGCAAAGAAGTGGGATGTATATAACTTGTTGCTATGTAGAGGGCAAATCCAGCCCCCACACCCAGCTCTGTTTTGACTCTGAAGCAGGAGTATGATCCTATCTTACAGTGGCTGCACCAGCGTGCCGAGTCAATGCCCCTCTTCTGCAGCGAGGAAATTTGGGCCCATGCCATTCTAATGATGAGTCATTACTCAGCAGGAAAAGTGCTGACACCTTCACCAGCCTTTGCCTCTTGACGAAGACCAATGGAGAGTGAGGATGGAGTCCCAGTGCTGATGCCAAGAGATTTGTTGCTGATTTTTCTTGTAGCCTCTTAGAAAGTCATGCCTACTAAAGAAACAAGGGGCCCTGCTAGACATCTAGGGAGCACTTTTTATATGCACACCTTTATGCTTCAGGATAAAAATGAATTATATTAATAGTAGGTCCTCCTTCTAGAACATAAAACTAGAGTGAATTTCCTAAGCATTTTCCCACTGGCCACCTGCTCTGAGTTCCTGTGGGATTAATTAAGGCAGGGAAGAGGTTGGTGCTGTCTCTGCTGATGGAGAATGTAATTATTTTTGACATTCAGTGTTTTTATTTCCTGGATTAGGAGTGAACTAGCACTTAATACTTGATAAAGAACTTTCCACATTATAAAACAGGACTTAGTTTTAGTTTAAACACCTATTCTTTGTTTTACCTCCTCTAAAAGGAACATACTAATGACTATAAGTAAATTTTCCCTCTTAGTGCCCCAATTTGCATGTTTGATTACTAGGCTTAGCATTCCCATCCCATTTATCATCATAGTCACTAAGGATTCAAATAGTAAGGCAAAGAAAAAGAAGACAGAAAAATCAAGATTTCTTCCCAATTTTATACCATTCTGATAGCACCTCTGTTTGCAAAAATGTAAAGCTCTGTGTATTGTTTAATCACCAAAATTGCAGACACTTACTGCGACCATGAACTTGACATCAGAATTACATGAAGCTTATGTCTAGGATTTTAATTCATTCTTTGATTCAAATGAAGCAGCCATCAGTCCTCTAAACCCCAATGACAGCAGTACCACGTTCTAGAAATGCTTTGTAGAATATGTCATTGCTGCTGTCACTGTTGTTATCATTATTACTTTTATTAAGACAACCACCATTAGAATCATATATTTTTTCATTTGATCTGTACAGCCACCATATGAGGTAGTAATCATTTTTTCTATTTTATAAATGGTGAAACTGAATCTCAAACAGCCCAACTGACTAGTGGCAGGACACAAGGTTAAAATACTGAGCTGAGATTCAATATCAGAGCTTCTAACTCTTGACTCCACATTCTTTCTTGGCACTGCATCATTTCTTTTCTTTTCTTTTTTTTCTTTTTTGAGACGGAGTTTCGCTCTGTGGCCCAGGCTGGAGTGCAGTGGCGCAATCTCGGCTCACTGCAAGTTCCGCCTCCCGGGTTTACGCCATTCTCCTGCCTCAGCCTCCCAGGTAGCTGGGACTAGAGGCACCCGCCACCACGCCCGGCTAATTTTTTTGTATTTTTAGTAGAGACGGGGTTTCACCGTGTTAGCCAGGATGGTCTCGACATCATTTCTATAGCAGTAGTGTAACTAGCCAAAAAATAGAAGATTGCCAGGTTTCCATAAGCATATCAAGATTTGTTGACATCCATTCTGAATGAAGTCAGTTACCATTGCTATAATGAAAAGGATCTACCAAAAGGTCCAAGTATAATTTGACTATCTGGTTACCATATTCTGCTCACATTTCCATATTAAGGTATATGAACTGAGAAATACAACCAGATGAGCCATCTCAGTCCGTATCTACACATGAACAGATTTTATCTTAAAATTTAAACACTTCGGAGGGTGTTTAGTAACTCCTGGTGAAACTTCTCCTAAAGTTGAGAATTCTTTGGAGAAACTTGAGAAACTCAATGCAAAATCTGCCTTTTATTAACTTAATCTTTACATCAATAAAATCAGGAAGAAGTTTCAGTTTTGCTTAAGCCACAGGAATGCTCTGAGATTCTTATTTTTTTTATCTTAATTTTTATTTTTTTGAGATGGAGTCTCACTCTGTCGCCCAGGCTGGAGTGCAGTGGCATGACCTCAGCTCACCGCAACCTCCCTTCCGGGTTCAAGCGATTCTCCTGCCTCAGCCTCTCGAGTAGCTGGGATTACAGGCACCCACCACCACACCAGGCTAATTGAGATTCTTATTAATATTTCTAGACATTACACTAAAACAGAGCCACAGTTAATTTTGATACTTAAATCATACTTAGAAAAACACAAGTAAAGCATACCTGCTCCTCATCTACTTCTACTTTACAGTGGTGATTTAGAAATTAACCTTATTTTATATCGATGTTGCAAGCACTGGCTTGTGATCATTCTCGTTCATTATACTTAATAAGACCATGTTTTCAGAGTGCTTTATCAATTTATTGGTTGAAAGGGGCTCTCTAACCATAAATTTCCACCACTAAGTGGAGGCTAACCTTCAGCAGAAAGCTGGTCATCACCATTATTACTGTGCAACAGATGGAGAGGCACGCTGCAGGCATAATAAAGAAGGAGAGAAGTAGACTATAAAATATAGGAAAATGAGGTTCACTAAAAAGGATATCAAGGAAGTCCAAATGGCCTGCACTTGAAAAATAATCCAGTCCAAAAAGAATGCTTTTCTGTGGCTGAATCATATGTGCTTTATCTGTCAAAAATGTTCTAGAATAAATGAAAATATTCTCACCTCATTAAATTTCCTAGGCATTGATCGATATTGCTAATCTCACTGTTTGGCTGTTTCCAAACCCAACTGCTTGGCTGAAACCCTTTGTGATGAGAAACTTCAAATATTGGGTATTTATGAGATTCTTACTTCTGTTCCAGGATCTAGTGTTATGGACATGTATCCTTTGACTAGGATGATACAAGATACCAAACAGGTTCCTCACACTCATGAACGAGAAATCAATGTCATGCTTTACAACAAATATCTTCACCAAGTACTCACTATCTGCTCTGAATCCATAATTAGGGTAAGTACCTATTGGCTTTTCAAACAGAAAGGAGGCAAAGCAGATACAATTTTCTCTTCTTAAAATAAATCGTTGAGTGATTAAGCAAATGTGGCGGCACATATGATGAGACCATACATTAGAGTGATTTTTAAGCTTTCATGAGTAGGTGAAAAACAAGCATTTTAATTAAGCCAGTTCAGACTGCTTGCTGTCAACCCACATGCTCCACTGAATAAACATGGCTAGTTTTCACTATCAAAATAGGAATTTTAAAGGAAATCTATCAAGGAGATAGAACTAGTCTGCATTTTTATTTTTATTTTTTTAGCGGAGTATGGCAAGAGGATTTACGTTAAGAAGGAAGGGGAATAAATTGATAGGTGTTTACTGTAACCCCTGTAGATTCAGAATACTTGCCAAGAGCCTTAAGTCTCTGTGATCTGATTTAATCTTCACAGCAGTTCTCTGTGGACAGATAAGGAGTTTCATTTTAAAGATGAGGAAACTAGGGCTCAGACAGATCAGGCAACATAGCTGGGATAAGCATGAGGGCTGGAATATGAACCCAAGTTTTTTTGATGTAAGTACTCATGCCCTTTCTGCCGCATTCCTCCAGCCTAGCTGCCAGAGGCATTTGAACCAGAGCAACCCCATCTTGAATAAGGCTGGGTAAAATGAGGCTGAGACCTACTGGGCTGCATTCCCAGACGGTTAAGGCATTCTAAGTCACAGGATGAGATAGGAGGTCGGCACAAGATACAGGTCATAAAGACCTTGCTGATAAAACAAGTCGCAGTAAAGAAGCCGGCCATATCCCACCAAACCCAAGATGGCAATGAGAGTGACCTCTGATCTTCCTCACTGCTACACTCCCACCAGTGCCATGACAGTTTACAAATGCCATGGCAACGTCAGGAAGTTACCCTATATGGTCTAAATAGGGGAGGCATGAATAATTCACCCCTTGTTTAGCATATCATCAAGAAGTAACCATAAAAATGGACAACCAGCAGCCCTAAGGGGTTGTTTATGGAGTAACCGTTCTTTATTCCTTTACTTTTTTCATAAACTTGCTTTCGCTTTACTCTGTGGACTTGCCCTGAATTCTTTCTTGTGTGAGATCCAAGAACCCTTTCTTGGGAGTCTGGATCAGGACCCCTTTCCTGTAACATGGCCATCACAGCATTTCCTAGAGGCCAGGGCTTGTGGCCATGCTAACTGTGTCCATCATTATGACCACTGAAGTCATCTGGCAGTGATGGCTGGAGGTGTGTGCTTCAGGTGTTTGTCCCTTCATTTCATGCATGCTCTCCAAAAGGAGACGTTTAGACTAGCAGACAGCATTCCTCTGGGGACCCTTCAAATTACCTCTCAGTCTCTGACTTCTGTGATCGTTTGCTGGAGATTTTCTCAAGTGAGCATCTCCTGAGTTCATGATATTAGTGCATTTCTGGTAATGCCTAAAGAGAGAGGTAGAGGAAAACGAAAACTGAAACCTGTCCTGCTTTCGTGCAATCAGTATTTCATGCAGTCACCTCTTACGGGGAAAATGTCATCGCTGTGTGGGATAAAAGAGTGGAAAGGAATACATGAAGGTGAGTTTTCATGCCAGGTTGGTTGGAGAGAGATCACACTGCAGGCCAGGAGATGGGTGACCCCTGAGACCCATTCATGCAATGACCCACATTCCTCTTTCTCCCTTAAGAACCTCGTCTACAACCAGGGACACGCAGAAGTTAAAAGCACAGACTCTAGGGCCAGACTGACTTCACTCAAATCCCAGCTCTACCACTTCCCCACAAGTGGCCCTTCATTATCTGGCCCCCAGACTATCTCATCAGCTCCATCCCCTCCACACTCCCCCTTTCACCCAGCTACAGTGGCTTTCTTTCCATTCCCTGGAGGAAAGATGAACTGTCTCACCCCTGGCACTTTGTATATGCTGTCCTCTCTGCCACAATACCTACAGTGCAATCATTCTGTGTTGCCGGTTCAGTGCTGGCACGTTATGGCAGTGCAATTTACATCTGAGCACGGCAACTCCATGAAGGAGAGACTCAGACAGATAATCTGCAGGTCTAAGGCCTCTACTGTGTTTCCAGAGAGAGATAATGATGACTCTTGAGTCTTGACATGTCTCTAGATTTTCTGATTACACCCATCCTAATTACACAGATGGCTTCTCTGAGGTCAGTCTCTTTCTCTCTGTCTCTCTTTCTCTCTGTATATGTCTCTCTCTCTCCCATTCTCTCTCTCGCTGGGCCCATGTCTCTAGTCACAACATTCCTAGGAAAGGTCAATGAGCTCTTTCCTCAGGATTCTTCTCTCAGGTCCCATGCTATTAACCACACATCCTGTCCCATGATCCCTGGCTAACTAGGATGAGTGTCACCAGGGAATAAATCCAGTTCATATTTCTTTTGTCGCTGAGCTTGCAATTGTTCCATTTCTAACCTTGCTTCAGGCTTACAGTACCAACTGACCACTTCTTCCATGGCCCGGGGCTGCCTGGAATAGAGTCCCTGCCTGTCTCAGCCCTCCATTTGCAGCAGACACAGTCCGGGAGAGCACAGTAACTATTAAACGCACTTTATCTTTCAGAACTATCTTTGATCAAACCAACACTCAGGGCAGAGTGCTAGGAAATGTGTTAGATGTACAGAGTTCCATCTGTGAGGCTGTTGTGAATATGGTGTAATTCTGATGAGAATTGAAGGGCTTATTCCAAGGGATTATTTGATATTTTTGTTCTTTCCCATAGGTATGGGAACTCGAGACTGGGCTCCAAGTATACCAGATTTTAGACCCTCATGGTTTCAATATTGAAGTGACTTCTGCAGCTGTCGATGAAAGTGGATTTTTTTTTGCCACAGGAGCATATAACGGTCAGACTAACATCCAGAATGTGGCGTCTCTGCTTTAGGGTCCTGAGAATTTCTGCCGAAAACTCTTTCATTCTTTGGGGTAGAAGGAGAGCATGAAGCAGGCTGGAATATGTCTGGGTGCCAGTGAAATTCCTGTGCCTGGGTGAATAGTGGTAGAGTCCCTTATCTAACAGGCATCAATGTCTTGATATGGATGTTAAAAATGATTCCTCACATTGCATTTACATAGTCGCTTTAACAGTTTGCAGAAGTCTTTCGCATATGACATCTCATCTAATCCGTGTTGCACTGACTCATCCTATCGTTCCACTTTTGGGTACCATCAGCTAAGAGACAGACATTGGATTCAGTGCTTGCTAACAATAGTTTTACCGACAGTAGATTTCTGGACCAGACAAAACACCCAGCCAACTTTTTCACATTACTCCTAGAGTTCTATATTGGAGTTGTTCACGTCTAGCCTTGCGGAGGGCATGTGCCATGCCAAACTTGAGAGGATGCCAGGCCCAGGTTGGGGTGGGCTGTTTGATGTGCCTTACACTATGCAGCACTGGTAGGACTTCCAGGAACTAAAGAGCTACAGACTGCCCTGCCTTTCACCCCACTCACTACGTACTAAATGAAAGAACTGCTTTATCTAGACCATATGACCAATTGCATGCACTACTCTGAATATATTTACCCTAGGCCTACACGCATAAGCCAATTGATGAATTGAGTGAGCATCTCGATGTGTGAAAGTCTGACTTTTTAAAGTGTGAGCAGATGACAACACCATGTGAAATAAAATCATGAATACTGAGTCGATGGGGTATGAATAAATGCAACTGCCCTTCACGTGGACCAGTTCTTGAGAAAGCAGTCTTAACTGTTCCATAAGCACACCCTGCATAGACACGAAATGTAGTTGTTGAAATTCTGAGCAATGTACACAATTATTATCATGCAGAAGCATTAAGCAATTCAATATATGACTGACAATAGTATTGTTTATATGTGAGCAAGCCATATCTTATGTTGTTAGTTCTAGAACCTAGAATTCTTTCAGATATTGAGTTTGTCCTTCTCAAAGGTACATATGTTAAATTTATTTTATTGTGTTTATTTATTTGGAGTCGGAGTCTCACTGTGTTGCCCAGGCTGGTCTCAACCTCCTGGCTTCAAGTGATCCTTCCTCCTTGGCCTCCCAAGTAGCTGGGGTTACAGAAGTGAGCCACTGTGCCAGGCCCTCTTGGTTAAATTGACAGAGATCCAGGACACCCTGGGAAGTGAGATTCTCTGACTCCCAGTGAAGTTCAAACCACAAGCCACTGGTCTCCTCTCATTACCACCCATCACCTGGGAAAAGCTGAGGAGTACATCTCCCTGCTCTCTGCTCCACTAAATCTGACTGCCCAAGTCCCAAGGTAGCAGGAAATTTGGACAAGGAGACTGGCCTCTGCATAACCCAGGAATGTCTGAGAACACGATAATGTCTTTTAATTGTTTGTGTGACTGTTTTCCTATAATGCCACAGAGTCCTTGAGGGTGGGCACTATGATTATTCATTAAGTACCCCCAGCTCCTACCACAGTGCTGGGTATACAGGGAGTATTTAATCGACGTTTAATGATGTTGTTAGTGGCCAGCAAACAAATATTGGGGGTGTGAGTGTTGCTGATGGAGAGAACCTGGTGTAGGGGAAGGAAAACAGTGCAGTGAAAACACTCTGGGTGTCGAGCAGGATTCGAGCTGAGGGATAAGAAAGGGGGTAGGGTTAAAGGAGGAGAGGAAAAGACCTGTGGTTCACTAGAGTCTGAACTTGAGGTGACCACTATAAAAGCCCATGTGAGAAGAGAATTCTCTCCTCTGAGCAATGACCTAGAAATAGGCATTCCACAACTATACTGTTTATCATCCCTCTGGCCCCTTCTTCCAGGTCCCCCAAAGCAAATGAATGAAGTTAACCATAAAGAAAGTATCTCCATCCATTTGAACTGCTACAATGGAATGCCATAGAGTGGGTGGTGTTTAAAAAAACAGTTTATAGCAGATTGATAATAACCAAAAACTGAAAAACAAACCATTTTTCAACATATGACTGGTTAGACAAACTGCAGTACATCAATACAGTGGAATACTACAGTTATTACAAGTAATACAAAGAAACAAACTAGTTATATTTGCAGCAGTTTGAATGTATCTGAAAGACACTAACAAAAGACAAGAGTCAATCTCATCCATTTCAGTTCTTTTTTTTTTTTTTTTTTTTTTTGAGATGGAGTCTTGCTTTGTTGCCTAGGCTGGAATGCAGTGGTGCAGGGTCTCGGCTCACTGAAACCTCTGCCTTCTGGGTTCAAGCGATTCTCCTGCCTCAGCCTTCTGAGTAGCTGGGGCTACAGGCGCCTTCCACCATGCTCGGCTAATTTTTGTATTTTTAGTAGAGACAGGGTTTTGCTATGTTGCCCAGGCTGGTCTCGGAACTCCTGACCTCAAATGATCTGCCCGCTTCGGCCTCCCAAAGTGCTGGGATTACAGGCATGAGCCACCGCGCCCAGCCAATAACATTCTTGAAATAACAAAATAAAATGTCTTCAAAACGACAAACTTTTAGATAAGTAAAACAGCTTACTGATTACCAAATAGTGACGGTGGGGGTTGTGGTGACTATGAAGGTTAACACGAAAGTTCCTGTGGATTGATGGAACATTTCTGTATACTGGTTGTGCAAATTTATACACACAGTAAAATTGTGAAGAACTAGACACATACACACGAGAGTGCATGCAAAAAACTGGTAAAATCTGGACAAGGTCTGTCGTCTAGTTAATGGGATTTTCTAATGTCAATTTGCTTGTTTTAGGACTATACCGTAGTCACATGGGCTGGAAGCAATGGGGGAAGTTGGGACAAGATACACAGGACTTTACTATTTTTGCAACTTTCTGTTTCTTTTTATTTTTCTAAGTTCAAAACAATGTAGAAGGCTAACAAATTTTGCCAAACACTGAAACACTGATATAAATCTTTAAATTTTTACATTAGTTGAGGTCTCAAATGTCATATATCAGATTAATTAAAATGCTTTAAGCACTATCAGAATTGGAGCTGACAGTGTCTCCTTGGTATGTAATAAGATGGAAAGAGTGTTGGGCCCACACTGACATCTATAAAAAAGCAAGCTGATCTATGAAATCAGAACTTTTCTTGAACCTATGTGAGAATCAATGTTGCAGGCAAATAGCCTGAAATAGAAGGAAAGACACAGGCACTTCCGGGGACAGATAGGACACAGTTACTGGCTAACCTAGGGCAGTAATGAGAAGGAAATGGGGCTGGCATTCAGATGGGTGAGAATGTAGTCAGATTTGTAAGAACTGCTGAGATCTGAGTGTAGGATAGCATGAGAGTACAGCGCTTCTAAAAGCCAGAAACACAAAGGGAGTATGCGTCCATTCCCATGCTCCTCACACGGCTTGTCACATGTCACACAGGGCTGGCCTCCCTCATGGTGCAGATCTGGTAGACAGGAACAGCCTACACTGTGGAGCCACAGAAAGTCCCACCAGCATCCGTCTTACTGACAAAGCAAATGCCTAAGCCACTGAGGGAAGGGTGGCAAACCCTCCTGCTGATATTGTAGATGAAGACCTACTGTAAGGGAGACAGAGCTGAGCAAGTTGTTCTCTACCTCTTGAGGGGAGGTAGGAAAACCTCCTGGGCTCAGCCCATTTGACATGCTTTACCACTCAGGGCAGGAGGACTGGGTGTTTTCCAACAACAGAAATCGATTTCTCTCAGTTCTGGAGGCTGGGAAGTTCGAGATCAAGGCGCTGGCAGATCTGGCGTCTGGCAAGGGCCCACCTCCTGGTTTATAGATGGTGCCTTCTCACTGTGTTCCCACATGACAAAGGGGTAAGGCAGATCCTTGGGGCCCATTTTATTACTTACTTTTCTTTTTTCATCTGAGTCACAGCAGATCTGAATTTGGGGCCTTTTTTATAAAGGCACTAATCCCATTCATGAGGGTTCTACCCCCATGACCTAATCATCTCCAAATACCATCATATCGAGGATTAGGTTTCAAACCGAAAGTATAATTTTAAACGTAAGAAAAACACTCGGTCAGGCACGGTGGCTCCCGCCTGTAATCCCAGCACTTTGGGAGGCCAAGGCGGGTGGATCACAATGTCAGGAGATCGAGACCATCCTGGCTAACACGGTGAAACCCCATCCCTACTAAAAATACAAAAACAGGCCAGGCGCAGTGGCTCAAGCCTGTAATCCTAGCACTTTGGGAGGCCGAGACGGGCGGATCACGAGGTCAGGAGATCGAGACCATCCTGGCTAACAAGGTGAAACCCCATCTCAACTAAAAAATACAAAAAATAACTAGCCGGGCGAGGTGGCGGGCGCCTGTAGTCCCAGCTACTCGGGAGGCTGAGGCAGGAGAATGGCGTGAACCCGGGAGGCGGAGCTTGCAGTGAGCTAAGATCCAGCCACTGCATCCCAGCCTGGGCGACAGAGCGAGACTCCCTCTCAAAAAAAAAAAAACATTAGCCGGGCGTGGTGGCGGGCGCCTGTAGTCCCAGCTACTCGGGAGGCTGAGGCAGCAGAATGGCATGAACCCGGGAGGCAGAGCTTGCAGTGAGCCCAGACCCTGCACCACTGCACTCCAGCCTGGGTGACAGAGTGAGACTCCGTCTCAAAAAAAAAAAAAAAAAAAAAAAGGAAAAAGAAAAACACTCCATACTTTTCTTTCACTTTCCTCCCATGTAACCAACAAAACCAATCTCCAAGCTTGGCAGATTCTTACCGACTGGGATTCCCTCCAACTTTTTATTATCTAATAAGAGCTAACGTCCTAAAACATGTCAGCACATTAAGAAACGTGATAGATTACTGGAATGATCTTTCGCTGTGAATAATAATTGTGGCATGGTAGCGAACATTCCCGTGTTCGGGACGGCGTGTTTAGCACACTGAAAAGCGTTGGGAGAATAAAAACAGAAGCGACTCACTTAAGAGCAAAAGCTTAGTAGGAGAGCCTGAGGGCAGATTTCAAGGCGTTGCCTGGTCCTGTTTATTTTTATTTTTTCAGCCTGTGAGAAATCAAGGCATATAGGAATAAATTTCATGCACAGCAAGCCTGGGAAGACTCACCCATCTGAGTAGGGAATAAATATAGGATAAATTGTTGGCAGAAAGCTTTCAATCGGATGAATTTTCTCTGAGCAAAAAGCCAAGCTTTCTCTAAGTCACTTTTACCTACGTAATCTTTTTCTCTGTATGCTCAGGAACAGTCAGAATCTGGGACTTTGGCAGTGGGCAGGAGATGAAAGTGTTGCTGGAGGGGAAAGACTGGAAGGAGGAGGAGCACTGCCTACAACGCCTCGTTTTCCTCAAAGCCCAAGAAAAACACCAGCACCTGGTCCTGGCCTTGGAGCGCAACGGGACTATCAAAATGATCCAGGTTTATAATCCCATTTCATATTCGCACTGCAGGTGCCCTTTTCGGGAAAATCAAATGAGTCCGTGGATAATCCCCACCCATGTAACGCCTCTCTTGGTAGCCAGCTGAAGATAGTGTTTATCCTCAACCTTCTCGTGATGCTCCTCATTAACTTGGCCCAGGTTCAAGCAAAGAGCAAAAAAGAATCCCTGCCCAGTCACCGCATGTTGCCCATCAAGCTTCTGCTGAAGGGTTAGTCAGGGTCTCCTAAGGCGGGTGTCAAGAAGGTTAAATTTATACTCAGCTGCCACCTCGGACATGCTTTACACCCTCATATGGGGATAATTCACTGCAGAATTGCTTTCCGGCAGGCTCTGTCCCTTATCACCCATAATGCATTCAGGGATGCTCAAGTCACTTTTCCAGCTTGTCACCAAAATCGCTTTGTTTATTTTAAGGTTAATGATGCAATCTGCCCAGGGCTGTTTGGGGAGGATTGAGGTAGGCTATTTTTCCTATGACTCTATTACCACCTCGGAATGCTAATGCCCTCTTCAAATTTATAATGAAGACTAGATCATCTATCCTGGCTATCGAGCGGATCTCACCCCGTCACCTCGAACTCAAGGACTCACCTCACTGCCTTTATTATTCCCCTTCTGAAAGCTAAGACCAGAAAAAGAAAAGTCTTGAATAGCATAGCAATCATGAAGCACCAGCTTAAGATGACTGATGACCTAAGAACTGGAAAAAAGGAGTAAAAAACTTCCCTGATGTAATATACTCTTCTCTCGTCTGAGCAATCCAAAATGGCACTGTAGAAAGGCATTTCTTAGTAATGCACTCTAAAACAAAACGAAATGTTGATTTTTGCTTTATAAAGTGCCACTGTTCATCAAGATGCCCTTGCTACCAGACAATGTCTGTTGTCACAAATGCTCCTTTTTTGAGGGCTGCAACAAGTAGCATGGAACTATTCACTCACCAAAATTGTTTTTAGTTCTACTGTAGCATTTTTTACTTTGATTATTCTGGCTCTGCATTTAGAACCTGCAGATGGATCTTGGTAAGAACTGAAAACCTCTCTTATTTATATTTGTATTCTTGGCCATGCCCAGAGCAGGTGCTCATTAAGGATAGAAAGAATAAAAATAAATAAATAAAGAACCTCTTCCAAGGTAGACAACAGTAAATTTATGAGCGGTATTTGGAGAACTTTTACCAGTGTTGGAGCGGGCAGCTTTATAATATAATGTTGAAAGTATACTTATTTGCTTATTATTATTAATTATTATTATTATCTACTAAATCTGCCTATTAGAAATAAAATAATTTGATTTACATACTTATTTTCTAGAATACTTTCATTCATTCATTTTTTTCAATGACCATTTACCAAATATTTACCATGTTCCAGAAGGATATTCCCTTTCACCATGAAATTCATAATTTAATGGGAGTTGCACTGATCCCCCTATTACAAGTGTTGTGAGTGTTTTCACAAAGTGCCTCAGAAACTTGTGTGGTGGGATGGTTGTCAGACTAATCGGGTAGCCAGGACATTTTTTTTTTCCAGCTAAAAACAGAACAAGCTTTATAATAAATTTCTTTCCCTAAATTCCAAACCCCGCTTCTCTGTTTGCACCAGAAACTGGAAGGTGGACAGGTGGAAGTTGGAGCTGAGAGTGGAATGGAGGAAAGATAAACCAAACCTCTATCTTCCTAGACTCCCAGCTGCCTTAAAAACAAAAACAAAAACAAACAAACAAAAAAGCAAACAACCCCCCCCCGCCCCCCAGCAAACTAAAAAGCCAAAATCTGCTTCAGTAATCACATTCAGTTATTCAGGAAACATTGCTGATGCATTATGAGCTGTATGAGCTGAGAAGGGTCTCCAAAGTCTCATGTACTTTTAAAAGTGTTCAAACAGTCCTTAATGGCTTAAATACAATATCTCTCTTACACTTCTGTTCTTGGTTTTATTTTCTCAAGTCTCAGAAAAATGCTTGTGCAACTGCCCGCTCTGGGCACAAATCATGGCCGTGCTGAATATTCTGGGCATGATTTCCTAAGCCGTGTAACAAGAGGGCAGACTGTAAATTGACTGGTCTATTAATACAACTTCATAGACAACAAGAGAAGAAAACAATGATTCTTCTCATCATCTCAGTTTTAAGGGGATAGAACTGCATTCTGCCTATATGAAACCTTTGGCAAATTTGAGAGAAATTTGCCCCCAAGTCATTGTTGACAAAACCATAGGTTGGTGAGAGATTACTGTTCTAACATAATAAACAAAGCACTGTGGGGGTTTCCAGGAAGATGATTAATTGATCTCAAAACCATTCAAATTCTAAAGACCCACTTACTTACCCTCCTTTTATCCACAGTACTTTAGATCTACTCATATAGTTATATTTGTGTGTCCTTTAAAGTAAATGATTTTTCTTTATGAAGCAATTAACATAATAGTGCTCTTAGCATTATATGAACTGCTGTTTTCCTAGATAACTGATTCCTAAAGACTTACCAGCCAATTCCAATATAAGATAAAAGATTTCACCAAGTAGAGATGAAATGTAGAAAAAAAGGGTAACTTTTGACAAAGCTACTTTTACTTCCTTTAAATTTTAAGATGGTATCTTTCCTACTGTTTTGTATTACTATAGCCTTTCTTTTCATAAAATAATGTTAGTAGAGTTTCCCATCTCCTTCTCCCTCACGTCCTCACTTGGTAAAATTGAATGTGAGTGACTCTAGGTCAATCTTCAAAAGGTATTTTGTAAATTCTACTGCTCTGTGAATTCAGAAAGTCTGAGAGCCACTGTCATAGGAGATTCTATTGAAACCCGATTCTATTGAAACCCGTTAAGCCTGTTAAAAATGACTGTCGGGCCGGGTGTGGTGGCTCATGCCTGTGATCTCAGCACTTTGGGAGGCCAAGGCAGGAGGATCGCTTGAGGCTAGGAGTTTGAGACCAGCCTGGGCAACATAGTGAGACGCCATCTCTACCAAAAAAATATAAAAATTAGCCAGGCATGGTGTCACACACCTGTAGTCTCAGCTACTTGGGGAGCTGAGGTGGGAGGATTGCTCGATCCTGGGAAGTCAAGGCTGCAGTGAGCCATGATTGCACCACTGTACTCCAGTCTGGGCGACAGAGCAAGACTCTGCCTCAAAAAGTCACAAAAAAACTAAACCACTGTCACTAACTCATACCACCAGGTAGGCACATAAATCTAACTACGCGATTACTCAGTGTAAATATCTGGTCACTCCTGAGATACTGCTGAGATTCATTCCTTCTGTCCCACAATGGCACAAACTCTAAACAAAGACTCCACCAGTACGCAGGAGTACTATTGGCCCATACTTTTAAATTAACATGGATATGAAATAACAGAGGCCTTAGGGCAACACCTAAAGTCAAAGTTTAAAAAATGGAAGGACTTTTATCCATCAACTAGCTAAAGTCCTCATTTTGCAAATAAGAAAATTAGGGCCAAAGAAAAATAGGGCCAAAGAAGGTATGTACCTTGCCCGAGGTCCTACAAGAACTAAGACTAGAAACCGGCTGTCTTCACTCCTAGGCCAATATTCTCTCCACTTTTCCATAACTGCTCGTCAACATAGAAAGAGTCCTGTTCTGCAAGCAAAATAATTGACCTTAACATTTTGACTTTTATTCCCATATAACAATTCAAACATTAAAAATTAATGGCCTGTCATCAATAATAACCAGTTATAAAATACAAATATGGCCCAGCACAGTGGCTCACGCCTGTAATCTCAGCAGTTTGTAAGGCCAAGGCAGGCAGATTGCTTGAGGCCAGGAGTTCAAGACTATCCTGGCCAATATAGCAAAACCCCATCTCTATAAAAAATACAAAAATGAGCTGGATGTAGTGGTGTGTGCCTGTAGTCCCACCTACTTGGGAGGCTGAGGTGGGAGGATCACCTGAGCCTGGGAGGCAGAGATTGCAGTGAGCCAAAAGAGCACCACTACACTGTAGACTGGGCGACAGAGCAAGACACTGTCACACACACTCACGAAAGAAAACATAAACATAGTACAGGTGGAATAAATGATCACACCACAATAGCAAACAAAAGTATAAGGTACCTAAAATAAACATAGCAAGAACTATGCAAAAGTTTTGTGGAAATACATCTTAAAGGATGTGAAAAGAATCTGAATAAATGGAGAGATATACCACATCCACAGATGGGATATGGCAAAGGTATCATGATTATGTTCAAATTAAAAATAAAAGCTGGTCTTAAAAAACAAAGTGAAAAGACAAGTCACAAACAGTGAAAAGACAAGTCACAAACAGTGAAAAGGCCATTGCACTCCAGCTAACTGAAGAAGAGTTAGAAACCAGAATATGTAAAGAACCCCGCAAACTGCAGGAAAAAAAAAACCCACAAATAGCCCAATAGAAAAATGAACAAAGGACAGGTAAGGAAATCCAGATGGCTCGCAGACACATGAAAAAATGTTCAACTCACAACAGTCAGGGAAATATTATTAATGGTTAATATAACTAATATGTTTAAAAAATAGTTAAAAAAAATTTTTAATAGTGGTAGTTTTCATTTTTAGTATCTCATTTTATACACTTTATAAAAGGTCTGGGATATATGTGCAGAACGTGCAGGTTTTTTTCTTTTTTTTTCTTTTTTTTTTTCTCGAGATGGAGTCTCGCTCTGTCACCAGGCTGGAGTGCAGTGGCATGATCATGACTCATTGCAACCTCTGCTTCCCGGGTTCAAGCGATTCTCCTCTTGCAACCTCAGCCTCCCGAGTAGCTGGGACTACAAGTGCATGCTTGGTAGCCCAGCTAATTTTTGTATTTTTAGTAGAGACGGGGTTTCACCATGTTGGCCACGACAGTCTCGATCTCTTGACCTCGTGATCCACCCGTCTTAGCCTCCCAAAGTGCTGGGATTACAGGTGTGAGCCACCACACCTGGCCCGTGCAGGTTTGTTACATAGGTATACACGTGCCATGGTGGTTTGCTGCACCCATCAACCCGTCACCCACATTAGGTATTTCTCCTAATGCCATCCCTCCCCTATTCCTCACCCTCTGAAAGGCCCTGGTGTGTGATGTTCCCCTCCCTGTGTCCATGTGTTCTCATTTTTCAGCTCCCACTTATGAGTGAGAACATGTGGTATTTGGTTTTCTGTTCCTGTGTTGTTTGCTGAGAATAATGGTTTCCAGCTTCATCCATTTCCCTGCAAAGGACATGAACTCATCCTTTTTTGTGGCTGCATAGTATTCCATAGTGTGTATGTGCCACAGTTTCTTTATCCAGTCTATCATTGATGGGCATTTGGGTTGGTTCCAAGTCTTTGCTATTGTGAATAGTGCTGCAATAAACATACATGTGCATGTGTCTTTATGGTAGAATGATTTATAATCCTTTGGGTATATACCCAGTAATGGGATGGCTGGGTCAAATGGTATTTCTGGTTCTAGATCCTTGAGGAATTGCCACACTGTCTTCTACAATGGTTGAACTAGTTTACACTCCCACCAACAGTGTAAAAGCATTCCTATTTCTCCAAATCCTCTCCAGAATCTGTTGTTTCCTGACTTTTTAATGATCGCCACTCTAACTGACATGAGATGGTATCTCGTGGTTTTGATTTGAATTTCTCTAATGACCTGTGATGATGAGCTTTTTTTCATATGTTTGTTGGCCGCATAAATGTCTTCTTTTGAGAAGTGTCTGTTCATGTCCTTTGCCCACTTTTTAATGGGGTTGTTTTTTTCTTATAAATTTAAGTTCCTTGTAGATTCTGCATATTACCCCTTTGACAGATAGATAGACTGCAAAAATTTTGTCCCATTCTGTGGGTTGCCTGTTCACTCTGTTGATAGTTTCTTCTGCTGTGCAGAAGCTCTTCAGTTTAATTAGCTGTTATTTGTCAATTTTGGCTTTTGTTGCCATTGCTTTTGGTATTTTAGTCATGAAGTCTTTGCCCATGCCTATTTCCTGAATGGTATTGCCTAGGTTTTCTTCTAGGGTTTTTATGGTTTTAGGTCTTACATTTAAGTCTTTAATCCATCTTGACTTAATTTTGTATAAGGTGTAAGGAAGGGGTCCAGTTTCAGTTTTCTGCATATATGGCTAACCAGTTTTCCCAACACAATTTATTAAATAGTGAATCACTTCCCCATTGCTTGTTTTTGTCAGGTTTGTCAAAGTTCAGATGGTTGTAAATGTGTGGCATTATTTCTGAGGCCTCTGCTCTAATCGATTTGTCTACATGTCTGTTTTGGTACCAGTACCATGCTGTTTTGGTTACTGTAGCCTTGTAGTGTAGTTCAAAGTCAGGGAGTGTGATGCCTCCAGCTTTGTTCTTTTTGCTTAGGATTGTCATGACTGTATGGACTCTTTTTGGTTCCATATGAAATCTAAAGTGGTTGTTTCTAATTCTGTGAAGAAAGTCAATGGTAGCTTGATGGGGATAGCATTGAATCTATAAATTACTTTGGGTAGTATGGCCATTTTCACAATATTGATCTTCCTATCCATGAGCATGTAATGTTTTTCCATTTGTTTGTGTCCTCTCTTTTTTTTTTTTTTTTTTTTTTTTTTTTTGAGACGGAGTCTCGCTCTGTCACCCAGGCTGGAGTGCGGTGGCCGGATCTCAGCTCACTGCAAGCTCCGCCTCCCGGGTTTACGCCATTCTCCTGCCTCAGCCTCCCAAGTAGCTGGGACTACAGGCGCCCGCCACTTCGCCCGGCTAGTTTTTTGTATTTTTTAGTAGAGACGGGGTTTCACCGTGTTAGCCAGGATGGTCTCGATCTCCTGACCTCGTGATCCGCCCGTCTCGGCCTCCCAAAGTGCTGGGATTACAGGCGTGAGCCACCGCGCCCGGCCTGTGTCCTCTCTTATTTCCTTGAGCAGTGGTTTGTAGTTCTCCGTGAAGAGGTCTTTCATATCCCTTGTAAGTTATATTCCTAGGTATTTTATTCTCTTTGTAGTAATTGTGAATAGGACTTCACTCATGATTTGGTTCTCTGTTTGTCTGTTGTTGGTGTATAGGAATGCTTGTGATTTTTTAACATTTATTTTGTATCCTGAGACTTTGCTGAAGGTGCTTATCAGCTTAAGGAGATTTTGGGCTGAGACCATGGGGTTTTCTAAATATACAATCGTGTCATCTACAAATAGAGACAATTTGACTTCCTGTCTTCCTATTTGAAAGGGTATTAAAAATTAGTTTTAAAATGTTCCATTTCATACTCATCAGGCAAAACATTAAGAAAATCAAATAATACCAAGTGTTAGCAAGAATATGAAGAAAGGGGAACTCTCATCTACTCCTGGTGAGAGTGAACATAGCTAAACACTACCTAGAGAAGTTGTTAGGTGATAGCTAGTAAAGTTGAAGATGTGCATATCTTATAGTTAGGTAATTTTACCCCAAATATATGCTGTAGAAACTGTGCCGCCTGTCTGTAAAGAAAAGCAGTACCAAATTGGCACTCTGAACATCCGTCAATGGGGGAATGGATAAATATATTGTAGTATGTTTATATAATATGATAAAGCAGTTTAAAATAAATAAACTGGAGTTCCATGAAATAACTTGTATAAATCTCAAAAGCATCCTATTGAGTGAAATAAGAAAGTTGAAGAAGAATCCATATAGTTGGACAGCATTCCAACATAGAAATATTAAAACTTTCATGACTAACATCATATTCACATTACTGGTTACTCTAGGGAGGGAAGAAAGAGGAATTATATTAATAAGCAAGGAAGAGATGGGGCTGAAGATTTGGTAAAGCTAGATGGTGGATACATCAGTGTAGGTTCTATTTTCTCTATCTCTTTAAAACAGTTCAAAATAAAATAATTAATTGAACTTTTCATGTACTCACTGGATTTCTATTAAAGGGCAAGGAAGATGATATTTACCTCATGGTGATCTGGGAGCTGCCCGATGTTGTGCCTTTCCTACAAGATGGGAAACATGCTGTGCATCTGAGAGTGTCTACTAGAGATAGGAACATGGCTATTCCTTTCCCAGATGTCGAGTTAATAGTTGAGAGGAATGCTTCTCAACCTTCTAATGTAAGTTTCCTCTCTTAGTTTCTTTTTAACTTTTGCTTTTTGTTATGGAAATTTACAAACATATATAAAGGTATAGAAAATAATACAAAGAGCTTCTATGCGTTATCGCTCAGCTTCAAAAATTTTCTGTGTATGGCCAAACTTATTCTTTATTCCCAGCTCTTCACCATGACCACCACCAATGGATTTTTTTTTTTTGAGACCGGGTCCTGCTCTGTTGCCCATGCTAAAGTGCAGTGGTGTGATCATAGTTCACTGCAGACCCCAACACCTGGGCTCAAATGACTCTCCTGCCTCAGCCCCCCAAAACGCTGGGATTATAGGCATAAGACACCATGTCTGGCCCACCACCAATGGATTTTGAAGCAAATCTCAAACATTATGTCATTTCATCCCTTTATATTTCAGTATATATGTCTAAACAATAATGACTATTTCAAAAATAATATCATTATTTTCTAAAATATATTAAAAATAATTTGTAAGAAGTTGTTAATCTCATCACATATTCATTCAGTGTTCAAATTTTCCAGATATCCTTATAATTTCTTTCTTATAATTGGTTTCAACAACCAAGATCCAAACAAGGTCTATTTGTTGAATTTGGTTGGAAAAATCTGTTAAATATCTTTTTTTTCTCTCTCCTTGCAATTTATGTCCTGAAGAAGCTGGACAGTTGACGCCATAGTTTTCCACTTTCTAGATTTTGCTGATTGCACCCTCGTGGTGTTATTTAAGAAGTTCCGCTGTACTTCCTGCAATCTGGTAGTTAATCTGGTGGCTTAATTGACTACAACATGGATTTTTTTTTTTGTTAGCAATACTCCTTCATAGGTGCTGTCCTGTATTCCATCAAGATTCTCACAATGACCAGTTGTCTTTTTTTTTTTTTTTTTAATCTCAGCAGTCACTGATGATTATTACCTAGGTCTATTATTTTCTTTCAAAGTTTTCATGCTGCCTTTCTGCTTCATTTACTACTGGAACGTGTCTTTAAAGAAAACCTCTCCTTTATCAAATACTTGGTTACACTGAGGTACAGTTTATATAGAAAAGCAAACTAATTCACGATTTGCTCCTTATATTTATCAGTTTTAAAGTGGAGAATAGGTTTCCTAGCATCTTCCAAAGGTGGTCCGTGAATTTTGTTTATTTAATATCATTATTGACTCACAAATTTAAATGTTCTTGATGTGTTTCAGTCCATTTAATTTGTTATTATTATTGATGCTCAAACTGTCCCATCTGAAACTGGTTGGAGCCTCTTCAGGCTCCTGAGTTCCTCTGATGTGACCTCAGAAGCTCTGGATAGCTTCTAGGTATGACAAGATGATCCAGGCTCATCTTGTACATTTCTTTCCAGATCTAAAATCCACTATTTCTCCAATATATTCTACTTCTTTTCAGTGAGAAATAGTATCTTAAAAAACCACAACCTGGGTTCTAGAGCTGCCCACTGCCACTAGGTTGGTTCTTCTTTTTAGACTTTTTCAAAAGACAGCTAAGAAAACACATTAAGAGAAAATGCACTACTATTTTGCACTGATATTCCCAATTCAAATGTAAGGTTATATGGCTTTTACTAATTTTATTTTAATTTATACCTTTCTCTCAGAAAATTTTGATTTCTAATGATACAAGCATCATTACTTATTTGCTTTATGCTCTTATTTATATAATGTATTCTTCTACATAATATACAGGTTCTTTATGTCATTTTATATGTTATCATTGTACATTACATTATATTCTAGTTTCAGAAAACAATAAAATTTCTAGGAACATGATACCTGACACAGCTCAGAATCTTGCTTTTTTTGCAGTTCTTTTTGTCCTTAGGGTGTATAGCAGGTGGAATGTACTGTCAAATTACTGTGCTTTAAAATTACTTAAAATAATTCCTTGTACCACCAACTCTATATATGGTTAAGTTTGCTTCATTTTTCAAATGTATTGCATTTTTAAAATTCAGTTTTGTTTTATTGTTATGTAAAACATTTCCATACTTCTAAGATTAAATTACAAAACAAGTTCTATTCTGAGCTACAAAACAAAGTCTATTGTATTCATGTCTTTTCCACCTTGTTCTCTCCTTAACCTATAGTTAACTTTTTGTTTTTAAGTTTTTGGTGTATGTTTCCATGCTGTTTTTAAAAAATATAATCAAATACTTGGTTCCCTCTCCACCTTCTTAAGCAAATGATAGAATACAATTTACATCCCTGTATTCCCTGCTTTATTTAATAATCTATTTGAGACCATTATAAGCCGTACATAGAGATCTTCATCTTCCTTTTATTTTAAATTGTGGTAAAATACACGTAAAGTAATATTTACCACTTAGACTATTTTTAGGTGTACCGTTAGCGACATTAAATACATTCACATTGTTGTGCAACCTTCATCACCCAGCCATCTCCAGACGCTTTCATCTCGCAAAACTGAATCTCTGTTTATTAAACAATAACCCCCTATTTCCCCTTCCCTCCAGCTCCTAACAACCAGCATTCTAATTTCCATCTCTATGAATTAACTTACACTGGGTATATCATATAAGCAGAAACATATGGTATTCGTCCTTTGTGATTGGTTCGTTTCACTTAGCATGATGTCCTCAAGGCTCGTCTATGTGTAGCGTATGTCACAGCATCCTTCCTTTTAAAGGCTGAACATTATTCTATTGTATGTATAGAACACATGTTGTTTACCCATTCATCCATCAATGGATAATTGGGTTGCTTTCACTTTTTTGCTATTAATAGCAATGCTGCCACGAACATGGGTGTACACACATTCATTTTTCGTTTCTTTTCTTTTTTTTTATTATACTTTATATTCTAGGGTACCTGTGCACAACGTGCAGGTTTGTTACATATGTATACTTGTGTCATGTTGGTGTGCTGCACCCATTAACTCGTCATTTACATTAGGTATATCTCCTAATGCTATCCCTCCCCACTCCCCCCACCCCACAATAGGCCCTGGTGTGTGATGTTCCCCTTCCTGTGTCCAGGTGATCTCATTGTTCAATTCCCACCTGTGAGTGAGAACATAAGGTGTTTGGTTTTCTGTTCTTGCAATAGTTTGCTGAGAATGATGGTTTCCAGCTGCATCCATGTCCCTACAAAGGACACTAACTCATCCTTTTTTGTGGCTGCATAGTATTCCATGGTGTATATGTGCCACATTTTCTTAATTCAGTCTGTCATTGATGGACATTTGGGTTGATTCCAAGTCTTTGCTATTGTGAATAGTACCTCAATAAACATACGTGTGCATGTGTCTTTATAGCAGCATGATTTATAATCCTTTGGGTATATACCCAGTAATGGGATGGCTGGGTCAAATGGTATTTCTGGTTCTAGATCCTTGAGGAATCACCACACTGTTTTCCACAACGGTTGAACTAGTTTACAGTCCCACCAACAGTGTAAAAGTGTTTCTATTTCTCCACATCCTCTCCAGCACCTGTTGTTTCCTGACTTTTTAATGGTCACCATTCTAACTGGTGTGACTTGGTATCTCATTGTGGTTTTGATTTGCATTTCTCTGATGGCTAGTGATGATGAGCATTTTTTCATGTGTCTGTTGGCTGCATAAATGTCATCTTTTGAGAAGTGTCTGTTCATATCCTTTGCCCACTTTTTGATGGGGTTGTTTTTTTCTTGTAAATTTGTTTGAGTTCTTTGTAGGTTCTGGATATTAGCCCTTTGTCAGATGAGTAGATTGCAAAAATTTTCTCCCATTCTGTAGGTTGCCTGTTCACTCTGATGGTAGTTTCTTCTGCTGTGCAGAAGCTCTTTAGTTTAATTAGATCCCATTTGTCAATTTTGGCTTCTGTTGCCATTGCTTTTGGTGCTTTAGATATGAAGTCCTTGCCCATGCCTATATCCTGAATGGTATTGCCTAGGTTTTCTTCTAGGGTTTTTATGGTTTTTAGGTCTAACATTTAAGTCTCTAATCCATCTTGAATTAATTTTTGTATAAGGAGTAAGGAAGGGATCCAGTTTCAGCTTTCTACTTATGGCTAGCCAGTTTTCCCAGCACCATTTATTAAATAGGGAATCCTTTCCCCATTTCTTGTTTTTGTCAGGTTTGTCAAAGATCAGATGGTTGTAGATGTATGGTATTATTTCTGAGGGCTCCGTTCTTTTCCACTGGTCTATATCTCTATTTTGGTACCAGTACCATGCTGTTTTGGTTACTGTAGCCTTTTAGTATAGTTTGAAGTCAGGTAGTGTGATGCCTCCAGCTTTGTTCTTTTGACTTAGGATTGTCTTGGCAATATGGGCTCTTTTTGGTTCCATATGAACTTTAAAGTAGTTTTTTCCAGTTCTGTGAAGAAAGTCATTGGTAGCTTAATGGGAATGGTATTGAATCTATAAATTACCTTGGGCAGTATGGCCATTTTCACGATATTGATTCTTCCTATCCATGAGCATGGAATGTTCTTCCATTTGTTTGTGTCCCCTTTTATTGCATTGAGCAGTGGTTTGTAGTTCTCCTTGAAGAGGTCCTTCACATCCCTTGTAAGTTGTATTCCTAGGTATTTTATTCTCTTTGAAGCAATTGTGAATGAGAGTTCATTCATGATTTGGCTCTCTGTTTGTCTGTTATTGGTGTATAAGAATGCTTGTGATTTTTGCACATTGATTTTGTATCCTGAGACTTTGCTGAAGTTGCTTATCAGCTTAAGGAGATTTTGGGCTGAGACATTTCATGTGAATGGATGTACCATTGTTTATTCAACTAATCCCCTGTAGGTAAGCATTTGGGTTGTTTTTAATCTTTTCCAATTAAAAGTAGTGCTGCAACATATATATATATATGAAAAAGACTTGTGATTATTTCCAAGAAGTAGTTCCTGATAACCAGAAACCTCATCTACACCCAGATTCCCAGAACTTAGCATTGCCATGGCAAAAAAGGCCACACACAAAATGAACACACTAATAAGAAACTGGAAAAAATATGTGGAACTTATATCACAAAGGACTAATATCTATAATATATCTTCCTAATTATCTATATATACATATTGTATGTAGGTATATCTATATATACATATCTATGTGTACATAGATATATATTTCTAATATATCTAATATACAACAAACTTTTAAAACATTAGAAGGAAAAGAACAACCTAGATAGAAAATTGACGAAAGATATGAAGAAATAGTCCATACATGTACTAGCAAGGTGCTCCACTCATTATAAGATAAATGCAAATTAAAGTGTGTATATATATACTTTATGAAATATATACTTTATGAAATACATATATACTTTATGAAATATATATATAGAGAGAGTTGGTTTCCATTGTTGACAGTGTGTCTTTGCGATAGATTCAAGAAGAGGGATTGGGTTACTGGGTCAAAAAGTAAATGCTAATATAATCTTCCTAGACATTACCAAACTCCCCTCCACAGAAGTTACAGAGCTCTGCATTGCCCCTAATATGTGAGACTGCCTATTTCCCCACAGTCTTACCAACAGTGTATATTATAGTCAAACTTTGGAACTTTTTCTAATCTAGATGAGGAATCAAAACAAGTGCCTTTTTACTTGAACAAGTGAGAGCAAAATGAGAAGTGTTTTTAAAAAGATAAAAACCTATGAAAAGAGAAAGCTGGAATTTTATTAGCTGACATTGAAAAATCTAGTTAAAATTACATGATGTAAAAACAGTGAAATAATAATTGGCCAGAAAAGAATGAACAACCATTCTGTGACCTTTTAATACAGCCCCAAACTTAGCCTTCCTGTTAAAATATAATTTGGTATACTTTAATTTGCATTTATCTTATCATGAATGAGGGGAGCATCTTTTTAATACACATATGGACTATTTGTTCGTATCTTTTGTTAATTTTTCTATCTAGGTTGTTGTTCTTTTCCTTCTAATGTTTTAAAAGCTTTTTGTATACGAGATATATTAGGAATATATACATATATGTATATATAAATAATTAAGAAGATATATTATGGATATTTGTCCTTTGTGATGTAAGTTCCACATATTTTTTCCAGTTTCTTATTAGTGTTTTCATTTTGTGTATGGCCTTCTTTGCCATGGCAATGCTAAGTTCTGGGAAGCTGGGTGTAGATGAGGTTTCTCGTTATCAGGAACTACTTCTTGGATATAATCATAAGTCTTCTTCAGGCTTTGTTCAGGTAATCCATTCGTCTATCTAAAAATAGGCTGGTGCAGTGGCTCACGCCTGTAATCACAGCACTTGGGAGGCTGAGGTGGGTGGATCATTAGGTCAAGAGATCGAGACCATCCTGGCCAATATGATGAAACCCCTTATCTACCAAAAAAACAAAAATTAGCTGGGCATGGTGGCACGTGCCTATAGTCCCAGCTACTCAGGAGGCTGAGGCAGGAGAATCGCTCGAACCCAGGAGGAGGAGGTTGCAGTGAGCTGAGATCACACCACTGCACTCTAGCCTGGCGACAGAGTAAGACTCCGTCTCAAAAAAAAATAAAAATAATAATTTTAAAAAACACATCTATCTATCTAAAAATAACTCGTCTCTCTAAAAATAGGCAGCTCTTTTAAATTCTCTGAGATTTTAAGGACAAGTTTGTGATACCAAAAACATCACAAAATGGTCGGTCACTGTTTCTAGCCAATTACTAATTTGATCATTTTTACATCATAAGATTTTAACTAGATTTTTGAGGGTCAGTTAATAAAATTCCAGCTTTCTATTTTTATAGGCTTTTTTTTATTTTTTAATTTTTTTTAAAGCTTCCCTTCTTGCTCTAGCAGCATCACTTGGTCAACTGTAAAGGCACCTGTTTTGTTGTAATTTTTTTTTTAATGGTTATTTTAAAACCTAAATAAGGAAAGTATATCATCAGATTATTTTTTTCAGGATATTCTCTGAATTCCAAAATTGTAATTAGTCTTAAAATAGCCAGCCTTAATTTCTCATAATAAAGGAATATTAAAGTACTTGCCCCTGATAAGTTCTTAGTGATAGAACTTCAAAAGTTATACACCCACAGTTTTTAACCTGCAATCCACTGGCTCTCTGTCCATGGGTAGACTTTGGGGGTCTAAAAAGCCTCCGAAATTGTATGCAAAACTTTTTTTCTGAAAGGTGCAAGGTTCACAGCTTTTTCTTTCTCAACATTTTATTATGAAAATTTCTAGATATTAGAAAAGTTGAAAAATTTAGAGCGGACATCCATATATTCGTCCACTTAAATTTTACATTAACATTTTGCGGTCTTTGCTTTATCATATATTTATTCATCGGTTCATCTTCTACTCACCCTTATATCCATCTTATTTTAAAAATATATTTCAAAGTAAGCCGAAGGCATTGATACATATCACCCCTAAACACTTCAGTGTATGCATCATTAACTAGAGTTCACTGTTTATGGTTTTGCTTTTAGTAAAATGTACATAAAATAAAATGCACAAAATTGAAGCCGCTATTCAATGAGTTTGAAGAGAAACATAAACAACCAGAACCCCTAGCAAGATAAAGAACTTCACCATCACCCCAGAAAGTTCCTTCATGTCTCTGCCTATTCAATATCTGCTCTTTACCCAAAGGCAAACACTGTTCTAATGTTTTTCACCAAACATTTGTTTTTTTCCTATTCTAGAATGTCACATAGTGGAGTAATATAGTATACAGTTAAGGTTTTGTTCATTTAGCATAATGCTTTTGAGATTTGTCTATGTTGCTGCATGAATCAGTAGCTAACTCACTTTTATGCCTCAGTCGTATTCAACTGTAGCTTTTTTTCTTTTTCTTTCTTTTCTTTTTTTTTTTTTTTTTTAAGATTCTTGAAGTGTTTGTGACCAAGAAATGTTAATAACAACAGGTACGACTGGGAAATTTTGACGGTTCAGTTCCAGACCATGACAATAAAGCAAATATCGCAAAGCAAGAAATTGTGGGTTTCCCAGTGCACACATAAAAGTTATATTTAGGCCGGGTGTGGTGGCTCATGCCTGTAATCCTAGCACTTTGGGAGGCTGAGGCGGGCGGGATCACTTGAGATCAGGAGTTCCAGACCAGCCTGGCCAACATGGTGAAACCCCATCTCTACTAAAAATACAAAAATTAGCTGGGCGTGGTGACATGTGCCTGTAATCCCAGCTACTCAAGAGGCTGAGGCAGGAGAATGACTTGAACCTGGGAGATAGAGGTTGCAGTGAGCCAAGGTCACGCCACTGCACTCCAGCCTGGGTGACAGAGTGAGTCTCTGTCTCAAAAAAAAAAAAAAAAAAAGTTGGCCGGGTGCAGTGGCTCATGCCCATAATCCCAGCACTTTGGGAGGCCGAGGCGGGAGGATCACAAGGTCAGGAGATTGAGACCATCCTGGCTAACCCGGTGAAACTCCGTCTCTACTAAACATACAAAAAATTAACCGGGCGCGGTGGCGGGCACCTGTAGTCTCAGCTACTCGGGAGGCTGAGGCAGGAGAATGGCGGGAACCTGGGAGGCGGAGCTTGCAGTGAGCCTAGATCGCACCACTGCACTCCAGCCTGGGCGATAGAGCGAGACTCCATATCAAAAAAAAAAAAAAAAAAAAAAGTTGTATTTATATTATACTGTAGTCTATTATGTATGCAATAGCATTATGCCTAAAAAATGTATATACTTTAATTTAAAATACTTTATTGCTAAAAATTGCTAATAATCATCTAAACCTTCAGCAAGTCCTAATCTTTTTGCTGGCGGAGGGTCTTGACTCGATGTTGATAGATCCAGGCTTATCAGGGAGGTGGTTGCTGAAGGCTGGGGTGGCTGTGGCAATTTTTAAAAATAAGACAGCAATGAAGTTGCCGCATGGATTGCCTTTTCCTTTCAGGAAAAATTTCTCAGTAGCATGTGATGCTGTTTGATAGCATTTTACCTACAATAAAATTTCTTTCAAAATTGGTGTCAATTCTCTTAAACCCTGCCCCTGCCCAGTCATCTAAGTCCTTCGTTGTCATTTCAGCAGTGTTCACAGTATCTTCATCAGGAGCAGATTCTATCTCAAGAAACAACTTTCTTTGCTCATCCATGAGAAGCAACTCCTCATCCATTCAAGTTTTATCACGAGATTGCAGCAAGTTAGGCCTCACTCCTAATTCTAGTTCTCTTCCTATTTCTACCACATCTTCAGTTACTTCCTCCACTGAAGTCTTGAACCCTTCCAAGTATCTTTGAGGGTTAGAATCCTTTTCTTCCAAATTCCTGTTCATGTTGCTATTTTGACCTCCTCCCACGAATCACAAATGTTCTTAATGGCATCTAGAATGGTGAATTCTTTCTGGAAAGTTTTCAATTTGAGCAACCAGATTCATCATAGGAATCACTATCTATGGCAGCTATAGCCTTACAACATGTATTTCTTAAATAATAAGTCTTGAAAGTCAGAATTTCCCCTTGATCCATGGGCTGCAGAAGGAATATTGTATTCACCAGCATGAAAACGACATTCACGCCGTACATCTCCATCAGAGCTCCCGGATGCATTTTCAATGAGCAGTAATACTTTGAAAGGAATCTTTTTTTTTTTTTTTTTCTGAGTAAAGTAGCTGTATATGTTGAATTCAATAACTTAATTTACCATCTCTTTAGAAAGCTATTTTTGTGATATGCTTACACCTCCTCAACAAGGCAGGCGCACGTGTGCATGTCTGAGGGATGAAGTGTTGCGGGCATATGTTTGAGGCTGAAGAATGGAGAAAAAGAAAACTACACCTTTGTGTTCCTATAGAAATTTAAACTAATTGTTTTTTTAATGAGGATCTTGATTAACTTTATTGATTTACTCTAATATTAGAGTACTCTAATCAAACCATTTGCACTTTTCAGCTTTCAGAGAGATAAGTGGTCAGACACTAAAGAATGGAGGAAAACTGCAAGTTACAGCCAGAGCAACAGAAAAGTCTTCAGTTTTTTTCTCCCTGACCTTAGCAAAACAACCATAATATAATTTATTTCCTTTTTATTATTATTAACCATAAAGCTTCCTTGCAAAAAAAAATAGAATAATATAGATGGTTTTATGGAATTTGGAAACAATTATTTTATCACAGAATGGAGAGAAACTGTATTAGTTTTCCTCATACTGAAACAAATGTCAGTTTGGAACTGCAATTTGAATGTCATTCATTGCTAGTTTAAATGATAAGTAGGTTTTTTCTTAGCTAAAAGTCCTTTGAAATCAATATATACAGTGACTATGTCATAATAACGTTACCATGTAATGTGCACAAAAGACAGAACAAAATGCATGTCCTCATAGTCTAGCCTACTTCCCTTTTCAACTCCACATATCATTGGAAGCACTAGGTTCAATTATATGGATCTGATATATGAAATCTTACTTATAGCCAATACAAACAGAAAGAAGATGCCTCTAGAGTGAGTCAGAACCAGGCAGTTAGCAAATAATTGCATAGGTACCAAAAAATGATCGCTCAGAAAAAAAAGAAAAGAAAAGGAAAACTATTATGATAAATTATAAAATAAACTATTGAAGCACAATAAAGTGCCTTTTGGGCTTTTAATGTAAATGTAAATTATCTCCAATTTTGAAACCTTTATTTTTTGTACTTATCATAATTATCATTATAGCACTTCTTTTTTGCAACAGACTTTAAAATTATAGATTGAAAGTTTGCAAAAGTCAGCCAGGCACGGTGGCTCACACCTGTAATCCCAGCACTTTGGGAGGCCGAGGCGGGCAGATAACTTGAGGTCAGGAGTTCGAGACCAGCCTGGCCAGCATGGTGAAGCCCCATCTCTACTAAAAATACAAAAGTTAGCCGGGTGTGGTGGTGCATGCCTGTGATCCTAGCTACTGGGGAGGCTGAGGCACGAGAATCACTTGAACCCGGAAGGTGGAGGATGTAGTGAGTTGAGATCGTGCCACTGCACTCCTGCCTGGGCAACAGAGTGAGACTCGGTCTCAAAGAAAAGTTTGCAAAAGTCACTTAGGAAAAAAATTTGATTGTGCATGGAAATTCTCTCCCTAAAACTCTTTTATTTAGGAAGCACTTTTTATTGAATACCTGCCACGTATCACGCACTGTTCTTAGCACTGGGGATGTCAAGATTAATGAGGTATAGTACCTGCACTATAGAAGTACAGCAGAGATCCTGGAGTGCTGGGGAGAGGGGGAGGTTTTTGAAGAGGATAATTGCCGAATTATAGCTAAAGAACTCTCAGGAGTTGGCTTGGCTCAGATAGGCAGTTTCTAGAGGGTAGTGAAAAGACAGTGAATCTCAAGTAGAAGAGGTAATGTGAACAAAATAATGGAGGTAACATATTGCATGGTTTGTGAAGAATAACTACAAGTATCTCAGTGTGGTTACAGTAATACTGGGAGTAGTAAAAAATGAAGACAAATAGGTAGGGACCAGACCATGCTTACAAGAATAAGGAGCTTGAGTATCCTGTAACAAATGGAAGGCCTTTGAAGGGCTTTAAATGAGAAATGACACGATCAGGTTTGTGTTGTGGGCAGCTCATCTTTGATACTGTTTGGATGACAGATTTGAAAGGGCCAAGACTAAAGGCAGAAGATTCAGGCAACAGGCTACAGGCTACTTCCTGTTTTAGTTAAAAGATACAAAGATGACCAGGCTCAGTGGCTCACACCTGTAATCTCAGCACTTTGGGAGGCCAAGGTGGGAGGATCACTAGAGGCCAGGAATTCGAGACCAGCCTGGGCAACATAGACCCCGTCTCTACAAAAAAAAAATTTTTTTAATTTTTAAAAATTAGTTGGGCACAGTGGCGTGCACCTTTAGTCGAGCTATTTGGGAGGCTGTGGTGGGAGGAATGCTTGAGCCCAGGAGTTCGAGGTTGTAGTGAGCTATGATTGCACCACTGCAGACCAGCTTGAGTGACAGATCAAGATTCTGTCTCTAAACAAATTTACAATTAAAAAATAATAAAATATATAAGGTCATGACAATGGAGGTAGTGCAGAAGAAAAGGTTTTGGTTTCGGAAAATATCTAGCAGTAAAAGTAGCACAACTTGCAATTGATACCATGCAGTTGGGAGAGGAGGGTACTGAGAGAAAGGAAGGAAAGAAGGACAATTCCAGGATTTCTAACTTGAATGATGAATTGAAAAACAGTGCTAACCAATGAAATTAAGAATAGAGGACCGGGCACCATGGCTGATGCCTATAATCCCAGAACTTTGGGAGGCGGAGGCAGGAGGATTACTTGAGCTCAGGAATTCGAGACCAGCCTGGCAACACAGTGAGACCTTGTCTCCACAAAAAAAATCAAAACATTAGCCAGGCATGGTGGCAGCAACCTGTGGTCCCAGCTATTCCAGAGCCCAAGGTGGGAGGATCGCTTGAGCCCTGGAGGTCAAGGCTGCAGTAAACTGTGATCATTTCACTGTACTCTAGTCTGGGCAACAGAGGGAGATCTGTCTCTGAAAAAAAGAATAGAATAAAGAAACATGCTTAAAGGAGGTGATAAATTATATATATTAACACTGAGATACCTGTAAAATGTCTAAGTAATTAAATGTATAAGCCTGAAGCTTGTAGGAGAGGACTGGACTAGATAATTAGGTCATTAGCATTGAGATATTTGAAACATAATCTGAGATTCCTCAGAAAGAGTTGAAAAAAAAAAAGAAAAAGAAAATGAATTTGAGATAAACCTCCAAAGTATTAATATTTAAAAGGCTGGCAAGGGTACCAAGTAGGAAACAGAAAAATAAAAGTCGCAGAAACACAGCAAAGCCTGGAGTCGAGGACATCAGGAGAGTAAGGAGTTTCAGGAAGGGGAGAGCAACTGAGAGTGGTAATTGACAGTGGTAATAGACCTCTCCTCTTATTTAAATGTCACTCTTCTATGCTCCTGTGAAGTCTTATGCGTGCCTCCCTCGGATACAGCACTTTCACATTGCACCATAATCAACACTTTATCTGAGTACTTTAAACTATTATAAGTTTCTCTAGATCACAGATGTCCTACTTGACTTTGTATTGCAAGTATCTAACATAGTAGATATCTAACAAATATTTGAGGCAAGACAATTGAAAAATATCTTAATGATAAATAGGAAAAGCTATCACAGAGTGTTACAGAGCAGAAGCCAATGAAATTTGCTGAGTGAAAGAAAAGTCAGTAAGTGGAAATGATGAATGTAGAATATTCTTTCAAAAAGTTTGAAGGGAAGAGGATGATGGGAAGTTAATCTAATAGTCGGTAAGAAAGAATAAATAAGGCTGAGAAAAAGCAGCCGGTAAATAGGAAGAGTATATTTTTGTTGCTTTGATGAATTCTGCCAGTTAAAAATTTTCGTGCAAGAAAAATAAGATTTTACTAAATTTCATGCTCTGATATTAAATATATATATATAAAATAAAGCATTTTGTTTTAAGTTGATGACAATTACAAAGTGTACACATGGCATTTATACCGCGAATCATGAATACTCTATTCATAGTGTTCTGTTTCCTTCGTTCTTCAGAATCCCGCCATGGATTCATTACGAGTGAACTGCATTGATTTACTACAAGTAGAAGGGTATAATTTGATAGCAGCTGGAACCTTAAATGGTATGATCATCTTATGGAATTTTGTGACGTCTACTGTCAAAAAAGTGTAAGTTGTGTATTATCCTTAAACAATGTAAAAACTTTACCGCAGAAGAGCCAAGTAACATGCAACACTCAGGGAAGGGCTGGGCGCAGTGGCTCAGGTCTGTAAACCCAGAACTTTGGGAGGAGGATCACTCAAGGCCAGGAGTTTGAGACCAGCCTTACCAACATGGTGAAACCCTGTCTCTACTAAAAATACAAAAATTAGCGGGGTGCAGTGGTGCCTGCCTGTAAACCTAGCTAATGGAGAGGGTGAGGCATGAGAATTGCTTGAACTTGGGAGATGGAGGTAGCAGTGAGCTGAGATCACACCACTGCACTACAGCCTGGGCGACAGAGTGAGTGAAACTCAGGAAAAAAAAAAAAAAAAATACCACCACCACCAACAAAAAACCTCAGGGGACAAAAAAGCAATACATAAAAATGGTGATAACTCTCAAGGCAGGCCTTCCTGGAAGTTACATTCATGAACGGACTATGTTCTAAGTTTCTGAATCCCAGGATGATATAAGTAAGGTGAATTGTAAGCATCTATATTTCCAAGAGCTTTGATCTTTACTATTCTCACCAAGTATATGCTTTTCATGTGTGATCTTGCCCAAATTTATGACCTCAACAAATAATTGAAGTACATAACAACTTCAAACACTAATCTCTCTAGAGCTTCAAACACATATAACCAACTGCCTACTGGCAATTTTCATCTGATCGCTACCATCTGATCACTACCAAGACCCTCAAAGCTAAAACATCTTCCCAACCTACTCCCCACTCCCAAACTTCTCCCATTCCCGTATCCCCAGTGCCACCACCATCCACTCAGCCACCAAAGTCAAATGGTGAGAAGACTCCTGGGTAGCATGTCCTTCTCATTCACCACCTCAACACGTCTGATTTATTACAGGTTGGGGCTAACAAGGGCCAATGTGGTAGATGCAATTATTCCTCTCAACCAGTTAGATTTACTCTGGACTATGGCCAAGATCTTACCCTTCCCATACCATCCACTTTTCAATTTTTTTTTTCCATTTGTTGCAAAGGAACTAAAGTAACACTGAAAGATTTGTTTGGATGGATTGTAAATAATAAGTTCTCCGCAGCTGTGTAATTGGAATCTATGCAAGGGCCATGTGTGGCCACCCTATGGCAAGGGGGTTTGGAAAATTTTACTTGCAGATACAAGACGGCCAAGAACCTTAACAATGAATGAAAATAAAATCAAGTTTATCTAAGCATTTGGGGGACGGGAAGATGTATAAAAGAGGAGAGAAGGGAGAATTGGAAAGGACAAGAGAAAAGAAGAGGAAAATACAAAAGAAATGTCTGCCCCTCTATTTACAGTATTTAACATACTGCTGGTCTGTCTGCTCCTTCCCATCCAAGTCTGAGTCATTCCTTTTAGCCAGTTTTTGAGAGGAAATAATCATTTCTTCTTTGGACTATGGACTTCTTCTCTTTGAACCTTTAATTGAAATAGCTGTTTCTGCAGAACCCCCTTTCTGCCCCTCAGTCCATATACTCCTGGATCCTGCCCCTGGAATTCCTGTCATCCTTCTGTTCCTTCACTTCAGCCCATGCCCCCAGCCTTTTCTCACACACTGTGTACCTGCCACTTGATACCTACACCTGTCTGCACTGCAAACTTCCTCTCCTTCTTGCCAATGCTTTCACGCTGTGTCAGCTTATGTATGACTCCTTCCTAAGAAGGGAAGGCAGATAGACTGAGAAGACCATTATCTCGATGCCACACCCTAAAGAGGGAGGCAACACTCGTGATAATAAGCCCACTTTAAAGGTGAAGATCCTCCTTATTAAAGTGCCTTGTTATTTTGCCAAGGGATGCATGCATATCCAACATCCAATCAGAGGAAAACAACCAAGTATAGTGTGGGTCATACACAGTGTCCCTTTCCTATAGGCAGATGATTATATAAGACAATTGACTTCGAATCAGTGCAGTATTTTGCAAAATATATGATTTAGCACAGATCTGTGGAAGGTCATTTAGACCCAGCTTTAAAGGTTCTGAAACTGAAAATGGTTTCCATATTTGCAGTAGAGTCCATCTCTTTGTCTACCTCAAACTTCGCCTAAGACCCCTTCACCAGTCAGAGGACATAACTCTTCTCTTCCTGCTCTAAGCGTCAGGCTTTTTGAGCCCAGACTTAATATTATTCTTGCTAATTAATAATCCACTTCATGATTCAGCTCATCTGCACAATAGAAATCTCTAAAAAAATTTGAGCTCAACAAGTCATCAAGCTCGTAGACTTCTCTTTTGAGCTTGGGTTCACTTACCAGAAGTAATTTCCACTGAAGAAAAAGGGGAAATTTGGCTGTAAGATCTATTTGCTATAACGAATGTTAAATGCAGCTTTAAGAGCCAAGCATGATGTTTCAGTGCAGGCATTTAGGGACTATTCCCCTGTTCCTAGGATGGTACCTAGAAAGTTCAATGTTGACCTTGGAATCTGGGTCAACAGGAGACTGGAGCAGCAAGAGCAGTGTCTTTACTGGACTACCTGTTCTTCTCCACTCCATTATAAGCTCTTCAAGGGTAATAATATTTTATTCAAATTTATTACTCCACTTATTTAAAAAATATTAGAACTCTACTATTTAAACTGTATGAGACCAGCCAGGCGTGGTGGCTCCCATCGGTAATCCCAGCACTTTGGGAGGCCAAGGCAGGAGGATCGCTTGAGCCCAGGAGTTCAAGACCAGTCTGGGCAACATAGTGGGTCCCTATCTCTAAAAGTAAAATAAAATAGAGTTTTATCCACGGGATTTTATAGAAGTCCATTCTCTGATCTAAAGGTAGGAAGACAAGACCGGTTAGTTGAACTAAAAGACTTTTAAACCGCTAACAATCATGATTTAACAGAACCTTGTTAAAAATGTATGTTCAAACTCTACTTCCATGCATTTTCTCTTCGTGTTCAATAATATTAGCATTTGAGGAATTGTTTAGCTCTGCAGGGGATATACAATCTTAGTACTGTAAGCTCCATAATTTGTAATTTCTTACCATATAAATATATACTTGCTTCCAGGTGCCGACTTGAAGATTGCTTCTCTGTAAACCCGGACTTGCATCCCAAGCACTTTAAAATTAATGACATACTGTTCCTCTTTCGAACCCCTGAATGTGCAAGGTAACTCAGTACTTACTGAACCAGTAATACTGTCTGGGACTTAGGTGGCTGGTACATTAGGTTGATGCAAAATTAATTATGGTTTTTGCTATTGAAAGTAACAGAGTTTACTTCATCCCAACTTTGAGGGGACACCTAAAAAAAGACATCAGTTGGGTTGACACGTGGCTTTAGCTTTCTTCCCATTACTGTCATTTTGGAGGCGAGGTTCTCCTCAGGGATTTGAAGTGTTGTGTGGTCCCCTCACCATGTCAGCCTCACAGCACCCTTTATCCCAGTAGCAGAGATGGAAAATGCTAACTTGGCCGTACTTTTCGCCAGAATCTAACACTGCTGTGAAACAGAAGGAAGGACTTGCAAGGTAGGTATGGAAAGTCATATGGCCGGAGGTTTCATCCACCATCCACTATAACTGAGCAATTGTCATCCATTTCTGAGAGAGCAGGGGATTTAAGAAAAAGTGTTTTTCCTATTTGCGTGAGAGCCCTGGTTTGCAGGCAACAGACAATGCCACACAAAGCTTTGGAGAGAAATCAGAAGCTTCTGTGCTGGTTTGGGGTCACCCAGAAGTCAGCCAGAATGTAACCCCTTCCCTACCCATTGGCATGAAATTTCATCAAAACTGTTCTGAGAATATTTTGAGGACTTATTCCGTAGACATCTGCACCAGACCTTAAGCCACTTTCAGCCGATTTCAGTGGAGTGCCACAGACTAGGATCCGGTTAGAACTAGACATTGTCAAGCAGGAAGTTAGACAGGCTTGTAAGGTCCTCCCACCGCCACCCTACCCCCTGCCATTTCAGTGTAAGAGCCTCTGGGACTAAATCTGGCCTTTGCAGTGGGATAGCCAAGACTTTTATTTTCTGACCCAGGGAGCAACAAACCTTATTTCCTGAGGTTCCCCAATAGTCTCCACCAATATCATAGTGGTCAACATTTATTACACAAAATATAAGGCATGATTTGTTTCCTGAGTGGCTCAGTATCCACAGATGATGAAAGAAGCAATCAGCTAAAATTAAAGCAGAGAAGCACACCCTTTGAGTATGGCAGAATATCTTAACATTTATCCTTGGGCTTCCCCCCTCCCCTTACAGGAGATCAAGTCAGGATTCCATATGTTCTTCGTCCCAGTGTGAATCCAGCAAAGGTCCACAGAGCAGTAAGGTAAGCAAGACACAGAGAGAGTCTATCTTCCTGTCACAACGTTGGCTCAAAAATAGTGCTATTGCGCATTTGAGCCCCTCCTTTGACAGAAGGTAACAGTGGAAGAATTCTGTGTGTGCATGCATATGTGTAAAAACGCATTGTTTTGCCAAAAAAATGCGATATCTAAGTTGTTTTTTCAATTTTATATATTTTTCAATTTTTATATATTTTTTCAAAGCTTTATATCTGTGAATAATCAATATAAAATCACAAATAAAATAAATCATGCATGTTATTTTGATACTTACAAAGTAATGAAGTAATTTTAGACTATCTGTTTTGCTAAAAAGTAAGTGCTCTTTTGCTAAAAAGTACATATGTCACAGGGAGAAGAGACAGCAGGTAATATAATTACATTACAACATGTACTGTAATGCAGTGGTTTTCAAACTGTGTTCTCAGTTTCAATTTTATATGTTTTTATGCTTTACATTTCTAGTTAGAATTGTGTTCGAAGGAAAGTTGTCACTGAAAAAATTGTTTTGAAATCACCAGCATAGTGGAAAGAATAAACTTATATGGCAGCAAAAGTCAGACAGATTGTACTTGAACCCAAGTCCTTCTTTTAATATCTGATTAGCTTTAGAGCTGTCACTTAATCTGAGTTTCTGTTTCTGTTTCAGTAAAAAGGGAATAATAAAGATGAAGTTGCATGGTTGTGAATACAATTAGAGATCATGTCAACCAAGAACCAAGCCTGCATTAGGTTTTTTAATTACTCTCGTTACTATGCTGGTACCTCAACCACTAGAAGAATGTTGTGTTATGAATTCTCTATTTCTGGACATGAAAATGTCTGCAATACAATTTTTTCAAAAAAAATTTTAAGTATAATTTTAAAATTAATGCTTAGAAATGAAAATTCAACTGTCTGGAGAATTTACTCACCCAGTATATCTCATTTTCTTACAATGTCATAGAAATATTTTCTCTTTTCCTCCCATAATTCAGGGAAGCAAGCAAAGCATACATGACAGTGAGGTTAAAGGTCAGTATGAAATCACCTCTCTTCTTTATAATAAAGCAACTCCTTTGCAACAGGGCATTTAGGTGACAGAGTATTTTTATGAATATATATATTCCTCAATATATGAATGCATTATATATATTCATATATATTCATTATATATGTATATATAATATACACACACACACCCACATACATATACATATATACGTGTGTGTGTGTGTGTATATATATATGCAAAGAATATACATATTCTTTTTGGAACCAAATGTTGAGGTGCTATAGGATTCAGTAGCCTAAATGGCAGAATTTTCATTATGATGATGCCTTCTTAAATACTAATTATAGATTTTAAGAATCCAGAATATTACCGAACTTCTTAGTCTCCAGCCATTTTTCTAAAACTTATGCTGCATTTATGAACCATTCTGTATGTGTAAGATCTGTGAATAAATACCTTGTGTGAGCTGTTATGTATAGTATAGAAGCTTTTGCAATGTGATCAAAATAAGCTTTTTATATTTTTTCAGTGATCCAGGATTCAATTTTTTAATGCTTTTTTTGTCCTTTGCCCCGACTGAAGTTCTCTGCGTTAAAAAAAAAAAAGGAGAAAAAAAAAATGTGTTGCTTTTGCTATTTTCTTGTCTGCCTTCTGTTTTACATTCCATAAAAATTTGGAATTCCAAGTATTGCAAATTCCATGATAGCTTTTTTTTTTTTTTTTTTTTTTTTGAGACAGAGTTTCACTGTGTCCCCCAGGCTGGAGTGCAGTGGTGCCATCTCAGCTCACTGCAACCTCTGCTTCCCGGGTTCAAGCAATTGTCCTGCCTCAGCCTCCCAAGTAGCTGGGATTACAGGTGCCCACCACCACACCCAGCTAATTTTTGTATTTTTAGTAGAGACGGGGTTTCACCATGTTGGCCAGGCTGATCTCAACTCCTGACCTCAAGTGATCCACCTGCCTTGGCCTCCCAAAGTGCTGGGATTACAGGCATGAGCCACCGCGCCTGGCCTCATGATAGTTCATTAATTTCTCGAATAGGTGAACAAACAGATGTCACGGTGGGAGAACAACAGCCAGTGGACAAAAAACACCCTGGAAGTGCCAATTTACCAGAAGCCCAGCCGCCTATCCTTGTCACTGCTCATGAGGACGGACACCTCCGCTTGTGGACTCTGGAGGTAATGGAACCCAGCAAGTCTGGGAATAGGAAAGAATGGGAAAGATAAAAAGAATCATTAAATGAATCTTAACGTTCTTCCATATGGCATCCAATTCTAATATTTTTTCAACTTTCTAGCCAAATTGCTGATTTTGCAGCCTGTTTGTTGATAATGCTACCCAAACTTTACGAGAGAAGGGTTTTGTAACTCCAAAGATCAAATCATCAAAACTGCTAACTTAGCTATTTCAAACCGCTCCCTCTTTTTGGAAGCCCTTCTACTTCTCTATCAAACACATTACAGATAGATACCCACACTGGGATAGATACCTGCACACAGATAGATACTCGTATTGAGAGAAGAATGTTCAACCAGTCACGCAAGCCTCACAGTCAGGAATTTCCGGGAAGGCCTTCACCTTTGGCACACTGCTTCAGTCTCATCCCTTATATCCCTAATAGAAGCAGGAAAGGTGAATCCGGCATGAAGATTTACTAGAAAAATCAGTTGAGTCTGCTTGTAATTCTTTTACTTGGGGGGAAGAGGGCATTAGTTTTTGTTTTCTTTTGTTTTGTTTTTGAGACGGAGTCTCTCTCTGTTGCCCAGGCTGGAGTACAGGGGCATGATCTCGGCTCACCACAACCTCCACCTCCTGGGTTCAAGCAATTCTTCTGCCTAAGACTCTCGAGTAGCTGGGGCTATAGGCAGGTGCCACCACACCTGGCTAATTTTTGTATTTTTAGTAGAGACAGGGTTTCACCATGTTGGGCAGGCTGGTCTCGAACTCCTGACCTCGTGATCCGCCAGCCTCGGCCTCCCAAAGTGCTCGGATTACGGGTGTGAGCCACTGTACCCGGCCGAGGGCATTAGTTTTGATGGGTTCATGCATTCAAAATATTCAAATCTTTCTTTTAAATTGAGCTATGAATATATGCCACTAAATATCTTATTGGATATTTAAATAATATTAGAGGATATTACTTGTGTATTAGAGTAAAAGAATACAAGAACACTGAGATGTTGAGTGTACAATAAGTTCTTAGTTTACCAGACAGTTGAAAGAAGGTATTGCATCGTATTGAGTGTCCTTCAACATTTTACAAAGAAAAATATCACTTTCATTTACCAGAAGATTTAAAATGATTTAGGGTGGAATTAAGAGGACAGAAGATGATGAAAGGAACGATCCTGAGTAGCCTGAGGATGATGACAATGAAATCCTTAGAAAAGCAGAGGAGGTGACCTCGCTTGTGATAAGGCTCCTTCCTACAGAGAAACTCAGAAAACACAACTGTTTTATGTGGCAGATAATGGGATCCAACAACACAGAACTGCAAGGCTTTCTGCCAGATAAAACTCTAAGTCTACCAGTAGATCCTAACTTATTCGTGAAAACAACCCTGGTTTCAAAATATAAAGTATTCTAACAATAACTTTCCTTGAGATGATCTTGGTATTACAACAATGCCCCCTTTTATTTTTCTAATACAGAAATGAAAGAGTAAAAGAAATAGCAGAAGAGATTATGTCCAAGCAGTCTAAGGAAAGGAGTAGCATATTTGAACTCTTCACAAGCTTTGAAGTTGATGATGTTTATTCTCTAAGCAAGATAATACGTGTGAAAGTCTTTCCCAGTGCTGGCTTATACTGAGCACTGAAAAACAACCTGTTTGAATTTAAACCTCTTAACAATTCTTTGTCTTGCACCAATATTAAAAAATAAAGATTTCTGAAAAGGCAAATATTTCTGTTTAAAACAACTGACATATACTTAAAAGTGTATCTCCCTTCTCAAAAGAATGTCTAAAAAGAAAATATGTCAATGCCTGCTTGAGTTAAATTTAAAAAGAAGAAATAAAAAGAAAATATGTAATTGGAAAGAAAGTCTGAGGAATTACATAAAAAGGGTCATGGGGTATGCAAAAACAACCCCAACTGTACAGACAGTCTATAATACTCAGAGTCTAGATCCTTCTAATTAACAGTTGTTCACACCTTTAGAATATTTAATTTTGAGGAAATAAGTCCGTATGGATAGTTTCAAATGATTTTCATTACGAACAGGGGGATCGTGGTTCAGTAGTAGAGAGAACTCTTGAGATGCATTATTTACATAGAAAAATCAATTTCAATATTAAGATTTTATAAGATTTACTAGCATAGAAAAAGTTTTATTTACATTTTACTTTTTTTAGGGAAGGCTACTGAAAGATATGCTACCTTTCACAAAACATTCTGCCATTTCTCTGACATCGCTGTATACTGATTCATGTACGAGGATACTACTGGCTGGAAATGTGGGTGAGTCATTATTACTCTTATATATCCAGCCACAGGCATCTTAATAATGTACATGATACAAAAAATGACTTTAGGAAAAATACATGGTATATATTGAGACAAAAGAGAGACTAAGAGGTATGCTCAAGCCTGAGAAAGTGTTATGAATAGCCTGGTGAATAAATAGAATAAATGAGTGTCAGGAGAACCTGTTTCATTCCTAGCTCTCCATTTAGAGCAAGGCATTGTCTTCTTCTGTGTTTAAAATGAGTATGCGTCTACCCATCTGTGTAGCTTACTTTTTTGGAAAAAAAATATAAAGTTTTAATTTTTAACATTGAAAGTGTATGTTTCATTAATCTTAATTATTAAAGGAAGTCGTGCCATAAATTAGAGAAAAAAATGAATGATTTTTTCTCAGTAGGGGACTTTATTTTTTATATTTATTATAATTAATATGGTCAGTCTTACTTCTTTCATCTAACAAAATTCTTTTTTACATTCTTCCTTTATGCTTCTCTTCTGTCATTTGAATTAATCCTAAATTTTCTTTGCTTTCCTCTCTCCTATACTTTGAAAGATTATGTGTGTATGTGAATGCAGATGCATGTGTAAAAAACAGTTTTTTATTTTACTAGCATTTATCTTTAAGTTTTTCAAAACAATTAATCAGTTAGAATTAGAATAAAACAGCATATTTTCAGTTAAAAAGCTTAGCCCCCTTTCACTTTCTCTTTTCTCTATATCTACCCCTTTGCTTATTGTTGTTTTGCTAATGCAATTGTAAGATTTGCATCTAGATTAGATCTGCTTAAATGCTTACATTTCACATTTACTTATTTTTCATACTTAAGTTTTCATATTCTCTTTTATAAACACTTTTCTCATTTCAAAATTTGTTTTAATTTTTTTTTTTTTTTCAATTTGAGACAGAGTCTATCTCTGTTGCCCAGACTGGAGTGCAGTAGTGCAATCCTGGCTCACTGCAACCCCCGCCTCCTAGATTCAAGTGATTCTCCTGCCTCAGCCTGCTGACTAGCTGGGATTACAGGCATGTACCACCATGCCCAGCTAATTTTTGTAGTTTTAGTAGAGATGGGGTTTCGCCATGTTGGCCAGGCTGGTCTTGAACTCCTGACCTCAAGTGATCTGCCTGCCTCGGCCTCCCAAAGTGCTGAGATTACAGGCGTGAGCCACCGTGCCAGCCTCAAAATTTATTTCATAAAAAAGTTACAACAAACCATTTCGTACTGTCAACTGAGTCGTCTGGACCTTGTTGAAAATAATGTCTACATTCGTATATAGTATAATAAATAAATTTTAAGGTTTTTTAAAAAGGTATTTAAGGTATTTAAGGTTATCCCTGTTTTTCCTGGAGTTTTTTGGTGTTTGTTTGTTTTTGCTTACCACCAATCCTTTTACATTCTGATATTCTTACACTTCTGATTTTCACTTATCTATCTGTATAATTTATATAGACACTAATTCTTTTTACAGAAAACTTGTAGAGAAAGCTAAGATCAAATTTTGTTTCTTTCTAAAAACAGCCTGCTTATTCTTGCATTAACTTTGCCTACTATGTGGCAAGCCTTTTCTAACAAATACAGAGAATTAAAATTTAACTGTCTATAGAATTCCCAGCACGGACCTCTATTAGGGTTAGTCCTCTCTTTGCCTATGCCTAGGATACTTTACTATTATATAGCCCATTCTCATCCTGAAATTTGTGGTTTCTGCTTGTGATCCAAAAAATAGAGTGGGTTCCGGATCCAATCTGTCCTCATCTACATTATAACTAAAGTGGACTGCTCCTAGATTCTGCTATTAGGCTTTCTTTTTCTCTGCCTCAGTAGATGTTAAAAGAACTTCTTTGAAGTCTGCTATCTATTCACTAGATTAAATCGGATATCCTCAGGCATCATTACATCATTAGTTGCCTTTAAAAAAAAAAAAAAGACAGAGAGACAAGGTCTGACTGTGGCCCAGGCTGGAGTGCAGTGGTGTGCTCATAGTTCACTGTAACTACCAACTCCTGGGTGCACGTGATCCTTCCACCTCAGCCTCCTGAGTAGCTGAGACTACAGGTGTATGCTTTTTTTTTTTTTTTTTTTTTTCCCCTGTAGAGACAGGTCTTACTTCTTTTTCTATTTTCCTAAAGTAGAAGCTTAGATTGTTGATTTTAGATCTTTCTTCCTTTCTAATATATGCACTGAATGCTATAAATTTCCATGTGAGCAATGCTCTCCCTGCATACCACAAATTTTGATAAGTTGCAATTTCACTTTTTTCTTTTTTAATTAAGACAGAGTCTTGCTCTATTGCCCAGGTTGGAGTGCAGTGGCACAATCTCGGCTCACTGCAATCTTTGCCTCCCAAGTTCAAGCAATTTTCCAACCTCAGCCTCCCAAGTAGCTGGGATTACAGGCACCTGATACCATGACTGGCTAATTTTTGTATTTTTAGTAGAGACAGGGTTTCACCATGTTGGCCAGGCTGGTTTCGAACTCCTGACCTCAGGTGATCCACCTACCTCAGCCTCCCAACGTGCTGTGATTACAGGAATGAGCCACCATGCCTGGTCTCACCTTTATTTAATAAAAAATACTTTTAAATTTCCCTTGAGATTTATTCTTTGACCCAAAGAATTTAGAAATATTCTACCTAATCTCCAGGTACTTTGGGATTTTCCAGTTGTCTTTCTGTTACTGGTTTCTACTGGCCCGAAAACATACATTGTATGATGTCTCTTCTTTTAAAGTTGTTCAGGTGCGTTCTGTCGCCCAGAACATGGTCTATCTTGAGGAATGTCTACATGATTTTCAGAAGAATGTGTGTTCTGAATGTGTGTGTATGAAGTAATCCACAGATGTCAATTATATTCAGTTTATCGATGGTGCCATTGATTTTAACTATATTGTTAATGATTTTCTACCTGCTTGACCTGCCCATTTTTGATAGAGGGGTGTTGAAGTCTCCAACTATAATAATGGATTAATCTATTTCAACTTTCTGTCCTATAAGTATGTTGATATCTATTATTAGGGGCATATACATTAAGGATGGTCAAATCTTCTTGGAGAATTGACCCTTTTATCATTAGGTAATGCCCTCTGTTTATCCCTGATAAGTTTTATCACTCTGAAGTCCGCTCTGTCTGAAATTAATACAGCTACACTTGTTTTCTTTTGATTAGTGTTAGCGTGGTATATCTTTTTCTATTCCTTTGCTTTTAATCTATATGTATCCATATTTAAAGTAGGTTTTTTATACACAACATATAGTTGGGTCATGTTTTTAATTCACTCTGACACTCTCTTTGTTTTAATTGGTGTATTTAGATTGTTGGCATCTAAAGTAATTGATTATTGACACAATCGAATTAGTATCTACCATATTTGTTACTATTCTTAATTTGTTGCCCTGGCTCTTTATTACTGTTTTTGTCTTCCAGTCTTTTTCTGCCTTTTGAGGTTTTAACTGAGCATTTTGTGTGAATCTATTTTCTCTCCTTTCTTAGCATATTTATTATACTTCCTTTTAAACTTTTTTTTAGTGGTTGCCCTAGAGTTTATAATGTATATTCACAATTAGCCTGTGCCTATTTTCAAATAACATTATGCCACTTTGTATCTTATAATACCAAAGTATTCCTAATGTCTTTTATATCCTGTATAATTACTATCATTCATTTCAAGTATTTATGAGTTATAATTATCAAATACATTGTTGCTGTCATTATTTTTAATAAACCATTATCTGGTAGATCAATTAAGATTAACAAAAATAAAAGTTTTTATTTTATCTTCACTTATTCCTTGTCTTATGTTCTTACTTTCTTTATGCAGATCTGAGTTTTTTTTACCTATATCATTTTTCTTTTTTCTGAACTTCTTTTAACACTTCTTGAAAGGCAGGCCTATTAGTGACAAATTCTCTCAATTTTTGTTTGTCTGAGAAAGTCTTTATTTCTCCTTTACTTTTGAAGGTTAATTTTGCAAAGTACAGAATTCTAGGTTGGTCAATTTTTTCTCTCAACATGTTAAATATTTCATTCCACTCTTCTTGCTTGCATTGCTTCTGATAAGAAGTTTGATGTCATTCTTATGTTTGTGCTCATTTTTTTTTCCTCCATGTGGCTTCTTTCAAGACTCTTTTTTATACCTTTGTTTTCCTGCAGTGTAAATAGTTTAAACGTTGAGGTGTAGTCGTTGCTGCTCTTTGATATGTAGTTTTTGAAACTATCATTTAAATTGCAGGCTGAATATCTCTGTAACAGTTTGGATTCTGTTTGGTGGTATATTCATTTCCATTACCCTGATCTCTAAAAGAACTCTAAGTGGGTGAAGCAATCTCATTAAGACTTACCAAGACAGAAACAAAATAATTTCTACACATAAAAATGAATATGGGCCAGGTGCGGAGGCCCATGCCTGTAATCCTAGCACTTCAGGAGGCCAAGGCAGGTGGATCGTCTGAGGTCAGGAGTTCCAGACCAGTCTGTCCAACATGGTGAAACCCTTCTCTACTAAAAATACAAACAAACAAACAAAAATTAGCCGGGCATGGTGGCAGGCATCTGTAATCCCAGCTACTCAGGAGGCTGAGGCAGGCGAATTGCTTGAACTTAAGAGGCAGAGGTTGCAGTGGGCCAAGACCATGCCTTTGCACTCCATCCTGGGCTACAGAGTTAGGCTCTGTCTCAAAAAAAAATACATAAATAAAAATGAATATGAAATTTCTACTTTCATTTCTGTTTTCTCAGATTCTGTTTTATTCAGCATTATAAATGCCTAAATCAAAATAACTTTTGGATAGTATTGATTCAGATAACATGATATCTAATTAAAGATTCCAATGTTTAAATTTTATACAGAAGGACATGTTATCCTTTGCAATATTAGCTCTTTCCTGGATCCACCTCATGATGAAAAGGTAAGAACTTCAGTTCTCCACTTTAATTTATGAGTCAGCACATATTTATTGAGCATTTTTCTGTGCTAGACACCATAAAGGATAGAAGTAAAAGACTCTCTGTTGTCAAGGCACATACACTGTTGAAATTTGAGCTACATGACAAATAGCAATGGTCTGCTGGTGAAAAAGGATGAAGAAGTGAGTGCGGGAGAGGGAGTATGCCAGCCACTGGTCACTTCGCATCTTCTTCATGTTTTGACTTATTTGTGAGAATTTATATAGCAACCCAGAGTTAGAAAGAGTTCATAGATTATATAGTCCTCCACAGTCAGTTTCTATATCTTATTCTTTATAAGATATTCCATGACCTTCCTTGCAAATCTAGGGCAGAACCATTTAAGAATTTTTTTCTTATTTCTAGTCTAAATTCTCCCTAACATTAAAGCACATTTTATTCTATTTTTAAAAATATTATAGCAAGGAACAGCTATTTTAGCATAGCCCTATTTTTCTTTAACACATCAGATCAAAAGCTAAATATTAGCTTAAATAGATACATTTTATTTTTGGATCACAAGTATTAACAAGGGGTTTATGTTTATTAGGATTTGATTCCTTGCAGAGTGTCTCAGAATAGTTATTGTTTCAAATATTGTTTCATTTGATTAACAGAGTTTTCTTTTTGTTTCAGAGAATCTATTCTAACTCTTTTAAGGTTTCGGTATTCAACTTTAGTTTGACTATCTCCACCTGCAGAGCGTAAATCAGAGAATAGCTTGCCTAGGGGCACGTAGACAGTGATGAAGTCAGGGCCAGGACCAGGGTTCTGCTTGCTAGTCCAATATTCTTTCCGTATATAATACTTATGCTATCAAATGAAAAATAATAAGGTTCAAACAACTTGGGAAACATGAAGTTTCATTTACCAGTAACTATAAATCGCTTATAATCAACGCATGCTGTAAGCTGAACAAAAACAAACTGTATGCTTGAACCATATATAGGTGAAAAGTTATGTAATTGTTTTATCCTGTTGATGATTATTATTGTATTATTAATTTCAACAGATAAAATATCATTCAAAGCCTAAAGTTTTGCAAATGGAATTGCTATAAACTAGCAACCGAGATCTTTCAAAATTTAGAGAAAATCTTCAAAACAAAGTTATAGAATATTGAGTTACAATAATAGTAGAAATAATTTTAAAGCATTTTCACAAATTTAAAATTAGGGAATCTTTAGTAACTTATTTTAAGTTCTTTCGTATTCAACTTCATTTCAACCTTTTCTGTACTCAGACAATGGGATCATGCCATTTGTACATGGCTGCCTATTTATAAATATACAACAAAACCATAGAACCTGGCTATAAAATGCCTCATTATTACATAGATCAACATATACCAATGCTTAAACCAGGTCTGGCTATAGATTACAACTGCAGTGAATACCTAAAAGGTCAGTCTAGAAAAAAAGATCAATCTTGTTCTCTCCCGATATTACTGATAAAAAAAGAAGTTCCATGGTATACAGATATTCTAAAAGATAGTCAAAACCTCTCCACAGAAAGAGAGACCACACATATAATTACATATATACACACATACAGAAAGGACAATCTTAGTTTCTAATTGCAGGTTTCAATCCGTTACGGGGTCATGAAATCATTAAATTAGTCGTAACCAGTATTTTTATAAAAATAGAAGAGAATGGAATGCAATGCAGTAGAACAGAATAGATCATATTGATGTACATTACACATAGGTGAAGTATCCTTTCATGAAACTTGTTTCAGACACATGTGTAAGTATATGTATATATTCACTGGGTCATGAAGCAAAATGTGTATCTTACTATAAATACAGTCTGTGTTAGAGAACGCCATCCTAAGGCAGAGAAAGAAACCTTGGATGACCAGATATTCTTGAATAGCTTTGAGATAATAAGAAATAGGTCAGGCACAGTGGCTCACACCTGTAATCCTAGCACTTTGGGAGGCTGAGGCAGGCAGATCACAAGGTCAAGAAATTGAGACCATCTTGGCCAACATGGTGAAACCCCGTCTCTACTAAAAATACAAAAAAAAAAAATTAGCTGGGCATGGTGGCACACGCCTGTAGTCACAGCTACTCAGGAGGCTGAGGCAGGAGAATCACTTGAACCCAGGAGGCAGAGGTTGCAGTGAGCCGAGATCGCGCCACTGCACGGCAGCCTGGCAACAGAGCGAGACTCCGTCTCAAAAGAAAAAAAAAAGAAATGGGAGAGTCCAGATTTTACTTTGGCTCTCTAAAAACCACCAGAGGGAATTCAGTCAGAAGGTCTGCAAATTTAGGAGGAATTGTGCCTAGCCTTTGTTAAAGCCTAAATGAATAGAAGAGTCATAGGAGAACTCTAAACTGCCAGGACTGTCATCACATCACACTTCTAGGTAAATGACCCAGGACAAAGTAAGGTGTTAGTCCAGGCTTATCAGTGATAAAGAGGGAATATATTCACAGGGGGTGTGACTTCAGAGCAAACTCTCCAGTTAACAACTCTAGTTCACACAATTTGGAATGTCTCCCGAGGCCCATGAGAGGCCCTAAACTTGAGTATAACCACACCCTGAAGAAACATAAAAAATCAAGCCTCATGATTTTTTTCTTTTCTACTCCTGTGACAGATGATTCATGATGTTTTTGAAAGAGAATGAGCTGAGTTTTATTCTTTTCATTAATTACTTATAGCCTATATCTCCTATCCCACACTCCCCCAAAAAGAACAAAACAGCCAGTTCTATCTCTAGACAAAATCTGAACATAGGAAAAGTCTTTTTGCCAATCTCCCCTTTAGCTTTTACCTTCCAGTTCTGTTTCCTTCTATTCTTGATTATATTTACTTTCAGTCCCCCTCCAACCTTCTCCTAAAGCATGTCTTTCCTCTAGTCATCTGCTCATCATCAATTAAATGAATCACTAATTCTCAGTTACATGATAAATTGCCAGAGACATAAGATACTTCCTCTCCCAGGGAGATGTACGAATTAATAAGTCTTTAAAAACAGGACTTCTGGTACCCCAACAAGCAAGAGAAGAGCTAATTGAGGCAAGGACTTAATCATCTAGCACAGATGTCTACATCATCCACTCATAAGCCTCGCTCAATGAAAAATGCTTTTGTTGAAGATTACATTTTGACTAGCATGTACTTACTCCAAGGAATATGCCTTGTTGTTGCTATCTAGAAATTCAAGCAGCTGCTTTCCTGGCGTGCGCATTCTTTGGAAATTATTCAAGTAATCTATGTAGAAGAAAAACAAGTGGTAATTACTGCCTCCATCGATGGCTCAGTAAGGTAGGCCAAGATGGCATCATATTGTGAATTCAGTACTGTGAGCATGAAAGGTAAAGGTTTTAAACTAAAGTTGAAGTCTATAGTTCAAATGCAATCTTGGTAAACTGATTTAAATAAATAAGTAAATAGATGACACAAAAGGACTTTGAAAAGATGGCCACTGATTTGGAGTTCTTTTTCATGACCAAGGAAATGTGATGTCATGTTCATCGATGTTAAAAGGTATCACAAATGCTTTTGATAAAAGTGAAGCTTTTTTGGTAGAATTATTTCAAAGAATTAAGCAAGATAGGTATCTCAGAGAGTTAGATCCAAGTCACAGAGGGGGACTCAGAATCAGAAGTCATAGAAAAGTCATAGAAAAGAGAGCAACTGATGCTGAGAAAACTGGGTAAGCTCATTATTTCATTGACACTGTGATGGATTTTGCAAAGCCTATTGTTTTCAGTTACCTAGATAATGCTAAGTACCTATACACAAAATGCTAAAGACACACACACATACAAACAGAAAGAAAGGAAATATCATGGCATTTCTAGAAACAAATTTCTACATATTGAAATGTCTTAAAATCATGGTAATGAATTATCCCCTTAAAAGAATGAAGTTAGGTAAGATTAAGAGAGGTAGAGAGGCTTTGAAGTACATTAGAGAATTTCAATGTAATCAAAACAAAAAGGAAGGAATATTTTATGTTGCATAAAAGCTGCTGGACTGAAATTCAAGAGAGCCTAGCTAACTGTGTGGGCTTGAGGCTAGAGAGTTAGACAGACCAAAGTCATACAGTGTCCAGGAGGCACTGATAAGAATGTGGATCTTTGCCCTGAAAGAAATAGCCTCTGCACAGAATTTTACGTGGGGGAGTAATATGACCTGATTTATATTTTTGGAAGGTAATGGGTGGGGAATAGATTGCAGGGCAACAAAAGTGGGAGCAAAGAGATCAGTTTAAAGTCCAGGGTGAATGTAATGGCTTGGATTAGAGGAGCGGTAACAGTCTGGAAATAAGTGGTTTAGATTTGATGATAGCTATCCAGGAGGTAAAATCAAGAAGACACGAACTTTAATTCAAAGGGGAGCTAAGTGATAAATGTCAAGAATGACACCTGGTTTATACAACTAGGTGAATGTTAGAACCACTCATTAAGCTACAGGGCTCTAAAAGAGGAAAATGTTTAGAATGTGGAAGGATAAAGAGCTTTACAATGTTGAACTCAAGGTGAATCTTTAGGAGTAAGGTCCTATTTGGAGGCAAAAGGTTAGAGTTACTTCCTCTGTAAGAAAGGACATCTGGGCTGAGTGTGGTGGCTCATGCCTGTAATCCCAGCACTTTGGGAGGCCAACGCGGGTGGATCACGAGGTCAGAAGTTGGAGACCAGCCTGACCAACATGGTGAAACCCTGTCTCTACTAAAAATACAAAAATTAGCCGGGCATGGTGGCACGTGCCTGTAAGCCCAGCTACTTGGGAGGCTGAGGTAGGAGAATCACTTGAACCTGGGAGGTGGAGATTGTAGTGAGCCGAGATCGCATCACTGCACTCCAGTCTGGGCAACAGAGCGAGACTCCATCTCAAAAAAAAAAAGAAAGGACATCTGCTGTTTTATTTGCAGGAAAGAGTAAGAACATTAAATGTTATTATTATAGATGTTTTTAACAACTCAGTCCCTTGGTCTCTGCTCCAGTTTATTTTCAGCTGCCTGTAAGCAGAAGTGTTCATTTGAGTTTGTAACATACACACAGACGCACACACACGGCACAACCACATATGTACACGCCACTGTTGTTGTAAGGTATTCCTTGCCTGTCTTGGTCTGTTCCGGCAGCTGTAACAAAATACCTTAGACTGGGTGATTTATAAACAACAGAAATGTATTGCTCACTGTTCTGAAGTCTGGGATGGCCAAGATGAAGGTGCTGGCAGATTCAGAGTCTGCTGAGGGCTTGCTCTCTGCTTCATAAATGACGCCCTCTAGCTGTGTCCTTACATGGCGGAAGAGGCAGACAAGCTCCCTTGGGCCTCTTTTTAAAAGACACTAATTCCATTCGTGAAGGCTGAGTCCTTGTGACCTAAGCATGTCCCATTTCACATCAATATCACCACTTTGGGGATTAAGTTTCAACATACGAATTTGGCAGGGGAGCAAAAACATTCACGCCATAGCACTGCTCACTCCAGTTATCCTTGGCATGGAGAAATTAATTTTATGGTTTCTTACAGTGAAAATCTCCCTAGATACTCAGTTCAAAGCGCCTAGATGCCAGCCATGTCCCTTTGCTAATACTCGCTGCCACTCTCTAAAGACTTAGGCAGTTTCAACGTTCTAAATCTTGTTTGTCAAAAAGATTAGATTTTAAAATATGAAACAAACATAACTGCGGCTGAACTCTGGGATACAGGACGGGTGATCCGTCTTTGGACACAAGTTCAGGGAGGCAAAGTGGGGCTCAAGGTAGCTAAGGTTCTATATCTGAGGCCCAGGAAATCAAGCTGAGAAGCAGGATCAGTTATTTGGGAGAGCTCCATGCATAGCAGGAAACACTGAAACAAGGAGACTACAATCTCTTCAGTCCTGCCTAAAGCAAAATAAATTTAGAATTGTTCTGAAGTTAGTCCCTCACCCTTCTAACTTTTACTATTAAAGGGCTGGTCTATTTCTCTTTGGTAAAGGCTCTGGCCAGGCCACGACATTTTTATAGGGCTGGAAAATTAATACATAGAAGGGATAGAAGATGCTCATGTTAATCAGGACACTGTCAAGTGGCAGAAGTCCCAAATAGATACCTCTGTTTCTGCCTCTTCCTCAGCATCTACCTCTCTGAGGTGGGAGGCTATTCAGACTTTGCAGAATCTACTCTTAGTTTCTTTAGCTTGCTTGCCTCCTCCTCCTTTTAGGTCACTGCTGCAGGGCTCATGATGATTAATTCCATCATTTGCCACTCTGAGGTTGAAATCAAGAAATAGAAGGAAGACCTTCCAAATACTATTTTATGTTCTCATATGGCCTAGGGCACACTCCAGTTAATAATACTCTGTATTACTTTCAACCACATGGGCTATTTAGAGGGACCTCTTGGAATGAAGTGATAGTGAAACAAGGCATGTGGATAACGAGTCACTTCTCTTGCTGTCCTATTTCAGAACTCAGTTGTAAACATTAGCAGGGTATTTGCACAATAGTAGCAGTTGTGGATGGAGGTTGAGGAGAATTTGATAGTAGTAAAAGCATCATGAGATCTCTCCTCCCTGAAGTTCGGTTGATGCTGATTTGAAAAGTAGCCAGCTGAGACACAGCCCATTCTAAGACCTAATTCAACGAATACACTGTTAGTCAACAAGGGTTCTGATTAGCTTGAATGGGCAGTGTTGTTTTCCCAAAAGAAAATAGAAAGAAAGCAAATGTGGTGTACATACACCATGGAATGCTAAGCAGCCATAAAAGAGAACGAGATCATGTCTTTTGCAGGGACATGGATGGAGCTAGAGGCCATTACCCTTAGCAACCAAATGCAGTTTTATTATCCTGAAATAACACTGCCCATTTGTTTTCTAGCTTTGACAAATGGGTGTCATAAGTACAGATTCAAACTAATATTTCCCAAAAAGTTTGCAGACTACAGTCTAACTGATAAAAATGTTGGCCGGAGGCTGGACACAGTGGCTCACACCTATTAATCCCAGCATTTTGGGAGGCCGAGGCGGGTGGATCACAAGGTCAGGAGATCGAGACCATCCTGGCTAACACAGTGAAACCCCATCTCTACTAAAAATACAAAAAAAAAAAAAAAAAAAAAAAAAAAAGATTAGCCAGGCGTGGTGGTGGGCACCTGTAGTCCCAGCTACTCCGGAGACTGAGGCAGGAGAATGGCGTGAGCCCGGGAGGTGGAGCTTGCAGTGAGCCGAGATTGCGCCACTGCACTCTAGCCTGGGCGACAGAGCGAGACTCCTTCTCAAAAAAAAAAGTTGGCCGGACATGGTGGCTCATGCCTATAATCCCAGCACTTTGGGAGGCCAAGGTGGGCAGATCATGTAAGGTCAGGAGTTCGAGACCAGCCTGGCCAATGTGGTGAAACCCCATCTCTACTAAAAATACAAGAATTAGCCAAGTATGGTGGTGGGCTTCTGTAATCTCAACTACTCGGGAAGCTGAGGCAGGAGAATAATTTGAACCCAGGAGGCAGAGGTTGCAGTGAGCTGAGATAGTGCCATTGTACTCTGGCCTGGGTGACAAGAGCAAAACTCCATCTCAAAAAAAAAAAAAAAGTTTACATTTTGATTAGCTCCACAGTATTTAATAGACAGGGTGTTGAACTCAAGTAAGAAATCCTTGATGGACCAGCACAAATTTACATAAATGATCTAATGAACAAAATAACTTTGACCGAATTTTCCAGTTACTTTTTCCTCCCTTCCTTTTCCTTCCCTCAGGCTCTGGCATGCCCTCAACGGACATTATTGTGGCTATTTTGGACAGCGAAGGCTCTTTGAATTATCACAGACAAGTGATTTCATTTTGCCTTGTGATGTTACTGAATATCCCATTGAAATAAAAGAAGAAAGCAAGTTCACAGAGAAGCAAAAATATGAATATCCTCTGATATTTGACCGGGAAAAGTAAGATCATTAGCTCTTCTTTAGATAAGTGTACAAGAATCAAACTGTTGAGATGCTGTGGCACTGTCCTTGAGGTGGAGGATTCAAGGCAAGAGGCCCAGAACTTTTCAATAATTTTGTAATCCAGTGGAAGGGAGATGTATTGTTTCTAAACAAAGCTATAATTCATAGTACTTCTGGGAACATCTGATTCTTAAGATAGTAACAGAAGGGCAAATAGGATTTAACCAAAGAAGACCAAAGGTGCAATAACTCAGTGGGGGTAATCTGACCATGCTTAAAGGCATAGGGGAGGAAGGATAGAGCACAGAATGTGAGAGAGAAGCTATTTTCCGCTTTTGCAATCTTCAATCCTGGTTTTAGATGTGGTTAGGCCTTTGTCACAATGGAAGAGTTCAGGACTCTAAGGTTTCAGTATCAGCGGAGCTTAGCCCTAGATGGTGAATGTCAAAATATCTAGCCCTCAGTGGACCAGACCTGCCTGGACTGGTTACACCTCACAGACCAGCACTAAGGGAGCCAAGGAAGATGAGTCCAAATGGAAAGAATCAGAGAGGGATGTCAAAGCTAAAGTCCTTTAGGGAAATCCCAAGTACACTCAAGGCTGGAAAGACCCAAGGTCATTACCTAATTCAAAAGATGGTAGAAGGGTTCTAAATAGGAATTGAAGCTAAAAATCAGAAGCCACACAGGATTTGGATCAAAGCAGGAACAACTTGAAAACAATCAAGAAGGGTTCCAGGTGATCCCTTCAGAGTGTTCAAGGACTACTTTGGCCGGCCAGTAAGGAGCACTGGAGAAGAGGCTGGCTAAGATGGAAGAGGTGGTGTAGTAAGCCAAGCTTCAAGATGCAGCAAAGTTTACCAAGCAAAGTTGCTCAGTTTTACTTTGGGCAATTGCTTAGCCTTGAATGTTCATATATCCTAGTACTTAAGACAGGATTCCAATTTGTCCATATGTGTCTTCTTCCCTACACTGTGAGTTCCTTGAAGACTAGGACCTTGTTTTATACATCTTTGTATAAAACAGTTCATAGCTGAGTGCTCACCACACAGCAGGCACTCAAAAGACATTTGTGGAACTAATAAAGAATGACTAATGGAGAATATCACAAGCAGAGGGAGCAGATGTGAATGGTAGATCCTGAAGCATGAAAGGGCATGGTATATATGGGACAGCTTTAGCGTAGGACATGTGCTCATGTTATGTTGTTGTTGCTAAATAATATTGGCTTATCTGTAGCAAAATGGGCCTTGTTCTGTAGAACGACTTCATCTCAGGACATAGTATTTCTTGTCTTTTGAAAATGTTAAACAGAAATATCATTCAGCCCAGCAATCTCTTTACTTGGTATAAACCCAAAGGAATACAAATCATTCTACCATAAAGATACATGCATGTGTATGTTCATTGCAGCACTATTCACAATAGCAAAGACATGCAATCAACCTAGGTGTGCATCAGTGGTAGACTGGATAAAGAAAGTGTGGTACACATACACCATGAAATACCATGCACCCACAAAAAAAGAATGAGATCATGTCCTTTGCAGGAACATGAATGGAGCTGGAGGCTATTATCCTTAGCAAACTAATGCAGGAACAGAAAACCTAATACTGCATGTTCTCACTCATAAGTGGGAGCTAAATGATGAGAACACGTGGACACATAGAGGGGAATAACACACACTGGGGCCTACTTGAGGGTGGAGGGTGGGAGGAGGGAGAGGATCAGGAAAAATAACTAATGGGTACTAGACTTAATACCTGGGTGATGAAATATCTGTGTAACAAACCCCCATGACACGAGTTTACCAAAATAACAAACCTGCACATGTACCACTGAACTTAAATAAAAGTTAAAAAAAATAGTTATGACTTTCTAAATATATACATAATTAAGTTTTGACTATAGGGGAAGCTTCCTTGAACTATACAAAAGTCAAGCACTGGTCTTGTAAAAGAGGTTTCCTAGTCCCTAATATACAGTTTCCCCTCCCACTCCCCAAGTGCTATTAGTGAATTTAAATACATGAAATGGCCGGGCACAGTGGCTCAGGCCTGTAATCCCAGCACTTTAGGAGGATGACATGGGCAGATCACTTGAGGTCAGGAGTTCGAGACCAGCCTGGCTAACAGGGCAAAACCCCATCTTTAGTAAAAATATAAAAAGTAGTTGGGCGTGGTGACGTGCACCTGTAATCCCAGCTATTTGAGAGGCTGAGGCACAAGGATCACTTGAACCTGGGAGGTGGAGGTTGCAGTGAGCCAAGACTGCACTACTACACTCCATACTGGGTGACAGAGCGAGACTCTGTCTCAAAAAATATAAAAATAAATAAATAAATAAATAAATGGAATGTTCTGGCTGAGTGGGAGTTGCTGTGGTTTCTTTAGAGGAATATTTGGGAAACCAAGTGGAATAAGAGTTGGGTTCAGAGATATTGTCACTGGGACTGATGCCATAGGAACCAAGAAATGTGGGCACCAGAGAAGGACATAATGGATCTTTGTTTAGTTGGCACAGAATAAAAAGTATGGGTATGTACTTATTCTTGTCTCTATATGCAGATGGAGAAAAATGAGCTCAATGTCTTTGCTTTTCAAACGCACACCTCCCAAGGCCTTTGAAGTGGAACAGGACTTCAAGTTTTTCAAGTCTCTTTCTTCTCCTAAGGTAGCTTAAAAAAAAAAAAAAAGAAAAAAAACAGCAACAACAACAAAAACCTTGCTTTTGTTTTTCTGAATTCAAATATGTCTAGTAATATAACATATTAATTTTTTATTGATGGTATCACAAATTACCACAAACTGAGTGGCTTAAGCAATATAAATTAATTATCTTACAATTTTGGAGGCCAAAAGTTCTACATGGGGGCTACACTGAGGTGTCGTCACCTGAGCTGAGTTTCTTTCTGGAGGCTGTAAGAGAGAAGCCCGTATTCCTTAGCTTGTGGCTCCCTTCCTTCATCTTCAAAGCCAGAAATGGACCCGACATGGTGGCTCACCCCTGTAATCTCAGAACTTTGGGAGTCCAAGGTGCGTGGATCCCCTGAGGTCAGGAGTTCGAGACCAGCCTGGTCAACATGGCGAAAAGTAAAAGTAAAAAATCTCTACTAAAAGTAAAAAAATCAGCCAGGCATGGTGACAAGCACCTATAGTCCCAGCTACTTGGGAGGCTGAGGCATGAGAATCGCTTGAACCCAGGAGGCGGAGGTTGCAGTGAGCTGAGATCACACCACTGCACTCCTGCCTGGGTGACAGAGTGAGACTCTGTCTCAAAAAAAAAGAAAAAAAAAAAAAGCCAGAAATGTGTCCTCTCTCTGACTATAACTCTCTGACCCAGCAGGAAAAATTCTCTGCTTTTAAATATTTATGTGGGCTGGGCGCAGTGGCCTGTAAACCCATCATGTTGGGAGGTCAAGGTGGAAAGATATCTTGAGTCCAGGAGTTCAAGACCAGTCTAGACAACATAGTGAGACTAGGTCTCTATTAAAAATTTGTTTTAAAAGTAGCTGAGCATGGTGACAGTGCACCTGTGGTCCCAGCTAGTTGGGAGGCTGAGGTGGGAGGATCACTCGAGCTCAGGAATTTGAGGTTACAGTGAGCTATGATCCCACCACTTCACTCTAGCTTGGGCGAAAGAGTGAGACCCTGTCTGGAAAAAAAAAAAAGAAAAGAAAAGAAAAAACAACAAAAGATTAAAGTGATTAGACTTGGCTTGCCTAGAGAATATAGCATAATCTCCTTGTCTCAAGGTTCTTAACATTAATCATATCTGCAAAGTCTCTTTTGCCAAGTAAAGCAATATATTCACAAGTTAGGAAGTAGGAGAAAAGGATGTAGACATCTTTGGTAGCTGTTCTTCTACCTTTCACAGACAGACACGTTTTCCTTCAGTGCAGAATTAAGAGATAAAAGTGTACTATTGTTCATTCTATTTCTAATTTTAACACTTCTAGAGAACAGATATAAAATGATTCTTTAGGCTAAGGTCTAGCATTAATTGATTTCCTCAAGGTTTTCCACAAAAGAAACCAAATGAACCTTTCTAAATGTATCTCCCATTACTAACCTACAGTTACCCCACCCTCTACAAATCAAACTAATTACTGTTTCCTGAGCATTCCTCTCTGTCTTCTGCCCTACAATTTAGTTCCCCTGGGATGTCCTTGCCACATCTATAACCTCTTCCATCTGTCCAAGTCCACCCTATCTTTGTAACACATAGAAAGGTTAGTATACAGGGGCCGGGCACGGTGGCCCGTGCCTGTAATCCCAGCATTTTGGGAGGCCGAGGTGCGCGGATCATGAGGTCAGGAGATTGAGACCATCCTGAGCAACACGGTGAAACCCCATCTCTACTAAAAATACAAAAAATCAGTGGGACGTGGTGGTGTGCACCTACCCCAGCTACTCAGGAGGCTGAGGCAGGAGAATCGCTTGAACCCAGGAGGCGGAGGTTGCAGTGAGCTGAGATGGCACCACTGCACTCCAGCCTGGGTGACAAGAGTGATACTCCATCTCAAAAAATAAAATAAAATAAAAATAAAAATAATAATTAAAAAAATAACAGAAAAAGGTTACTGTACAGGATATGGAAAGAACTCCTAAAATCAGTGAGGAAAAAAGAGACAATTCAACAAAATGGTTTAAAATAAGGGGCTGGGCAAGATGGCAGAGGGGGACTCCATAGGAGCCCTTCCTCCACAGAAGCCAGATTGACAAATACCAAAAAGTCTGAAAAGATCAAGGGTTGGTGTTTTGTGGCACAGTCAGAACACTAATATGCTGATGGTAGTGGTGTAAATTGATAGAACCACTGTGGAAAGCAATGTGGCATTATCTAGTAAAGATGAAAACAGGCCTATCCTATTAAATGTATACCTTGGGGAAACTTGAACTTCTCCTTAGGAGACAGGTACCAGGAGGCTCAGAGAAGTGCAGTTTGCAATAGCAACCCCACTGAAAGCAGCCTAAGTGCTCATCAACAGGATAATGGGCAAATAAATTATGGCATATTCGTAAATTGGAATACTATAGGCCTGTGAAAATAAATGAATGAGAGTAACGCTCATCTATAAGACTGAAGGTTTGAAGCAACCATTGAATGAGCACAATTTTGCACAAGTATATCCATAACAATTTCATTTATGTAACAGTCAAAAACAGGTAAAACGAAACAAAATGTTGTTTGGGCAAGAAGCATGTATTAGGTAAAATTATATAAACAAAAGCAAGATAATTAAAAACGCAAAATTCTGGATTGTCATTTATGTCTGAGGGTAGATGAGCCGGAGTGAGGTGAGGGAGAGCTTCACATACGGAGAAGCTCAAAGTTGGGGGTGTTGTTCCAATTTGTAAAACAGACAGCAGATCCACAAGCGTCCACTGAATGTTCAGTATGTCATTATTTTTTAACAGTATCTACCTCACATTTAATAAATATTTAATCTTCAATTCTTTTCAAATGAAACAATTTTCTAAAGCTTTACCTTTCTGTCCAAATGGAGCTGTGGTACCTTCTTTTCCCTCAAGACAGGGTGATAAGGAGGGAAGCCAGAGGATGTGGAGTCTAACAGACTTAGATTTAATTTTAGATAAGTTCCTTCTTTCTTTCCTCATCTGAAAATCCTTCAAAGGGTTTTTGTGAGAATTAAATGAGAAAATACATACTAGGTACATTTTAGTTTCTCAATAAACATTAGTTCCACTTTCACCAAAGGCCCCATGTCTCCCTGCTTCATGTCTCATAACATGTTCTATCATCGTGTTCTACATTAAGATAGAATTATTCCCATCCTGGCTAACTCGGTGAAACCCCGTCTCTACTAAAAACACAAAAAATTAGCCGGGTGTGGTGGCGGGCGCCTGTAGTCCCAGCTACTTGGGAGGCTGAGGCAGGAGAATGGCGTGAACCCAGGAGGTGGAGCTTGCAGTGAGCCAAGATCCTGCCACTGCACTCCAGCCTGGGTGACAGAGCGAGACTCCGTCTCAAAAAAAAAAAAAAAACAAAGATAGAATTATTCAGCTGGGTGCAGTGGCTCATGCCTGTAATCTCAACACTTTGGGAGGTTGAGACAGGTGGATCACCTGAGGTCAGGAGTTTGAGACCAGCCTGGCCACCATGGTGAAACCTGTCTCTACTACAAACACAAAAATTAGCTGGGCATAGTGGCGGCCGCCTGTAATCCTAGCTACTCGGGAGGCTGAGGCAGGAGAATCCCTTGAACTCAGGAGGCAGAGGTTGTAGTGAGCCGAGGTTGCACCATTGCACTCCAGCCTGGACAACAAGAGCAAAACTCTTTCTCAAGAAAAAAAAAAAAAGGAATTATTTGTATAATTACCTCTACTTCCCATCCCTACCACTAAATCATAAGCTTTTTATGAGCAAAGATACATGCATAGCCTGTAACAGATACTCAATTTTGTTGAATAGGCCTAAAATAGTACAACCTAGAAATAAAGACTGGAATTCACTTTTAACATTCTCTTTCAATTTAGAGATAAGAAATCATTTTTTAAGTAACTTAACTGAAACATTAAGTAAATTTGGAGAAATCTTTATAATGGATTTTAGAGCCCTTGAAATGAAATAATTGAATGCCCCACATATCATAAGCTTTACTCTTTTTTTTTTTTTTTTTTTTGAGACAGAGTCTCACTCTGTTACCCAGGCTGGAGTGCAGTGGTGTGATCTCAGTTCATTGCAACCTCCGCCACCCATGTTCAAGCGATTCTGCTGCCTCAGCCTCCCAAGTAGCTGGGACTACAGGCGCATGCCACCACGCCCAGCTAATTTTTGTATTTTTAGTAGAGACAGGGTTTCACCATGTTGGTCAGGATGGTCTTGATCTTTTGACCTCATGATCTGCCCACCTTGGCCTCCGAAAGCGCTGGGATTCCAGGCATGAGCCACTGTGCCCGGCTGCTTTATTCTCTTTTTACCTCAGTTGGTTGGTAAAACAACAAAAGTTGAATGCTAAAGTTAAATTAAAATGCCTTTCCCTTAGGACTCTGATTTTCACCAGCAGTCTTATTTTGCCCATTCCTTTTCATTCTGAATTATGTAATATTTATCTATTCACTTCTTCTGTTAATTTCTTTTTTGATGTATTGTGACCATGAATGATGATACAGCGGTACTAAACCTTACAATTGAATAGCACCTTACTTTACATATGATTTCATTTGATTCTCATAACGAGGTAACAGGGAACGCCCTTGTCTAAGATCACACATCTAATAAGTGACAGAGTCAGGATTTGAACCCAGGTATTTTACCAGTGATAGGATGTGCCCCTTTCATTAAACATTCATCCCTTTGTTTTGCAGATTCGAAGATATCCCTTGGAAGGTTTTGTGACTGAAAACAGAGAGGCAGGGATTGTTTTTGGCTCTCTGCCTATATACAGGGTGAGTTGGAGTTTCTAGGAGTAGAGGGGTCACAGAACAGTAGGGAATCTGCCATCTCATTCCTGGGCTACCAAGCAAGGTTGGAGAAAATCATACAGTCAAGTGGACCGTTGCCTCCAAAAATGTATCATGTGCAGTCCCAGAAAAGTCTTGGGCTGTGTGTGTCAATGACCGGGTCCCTTATCTCTGCCATACCACATGGTGATTATTTTGAACGTTCCTCTGATGGCTCATCAACTACAGGGTAAAATCCAAATGCCTTTGCTTGGCTTATACAACCTCCAGGATCCACCCTCTTTTTTCACCACCTTCTCCTCATACTCTGCCTATATTCCAACCATATGAAATTACTTTCCATGCCTTAACCATCACTGGTCTCTCCCACACCTCTGAAACTGTGCCTGTGCTGCCCCCCTGCCCAGGATTCATTCATTTCTTGTTTCCCTCCAAATCCCTACTCATCCTTTAAGTCTCTATCCCAGGTAACCTTGGTTAGACAACTAGTTAATTAACCCAAGAAATAATAAGCCAGAGAGCAAATATTTCAAATTAACTTACATCTTAAATGTTATCTTTCCTAAGAACATGTTGTGATAGGTATCACACGTAAGCTAACAGATGATGCTAAAGGCTGAACTATCAAGATTTAATAGTGAATTTCTAAAGGGTAGACTGAATGCAGTGTCTCACATCTGTAACCCCGGAATGTTGGGAGGCAGAGGCAAGGAGATTGCTTGAGCCCAGAAATTCGAGACCAGCCTGGGCAACGTAATGGGACCCTGTCTCTATTTTAAAAATAAAAAATAAAATAAAGGTTTAATATTGAGCAACTGGGAAGAAGGGGGCTGTGTATTTTGAAGCAGCTGAGCCTTCTCATTCCTCATCCCAATTCCTGAAATCATATTACGGAAGTCATCACTTTGAGTGTGTCTCACTGACTAATTTATGGCTTCCAGATATCAAGCCCCACTAGTCTGAGATTTCTTCCACTGATTGGTGTAGAAGCCCAAAAAGACTCTTCAGATGGCATTACAGGAAAGAAGAAGGGAGGTCATGTTCAACATGAAAAAGTAAGTTAGTACTAATTCCACAGTTAACTCCAATTTCAGTGTATCCTATTTCTGTTTTTTTTTTTTTAATATGTCTCTGCTTTCAGAAACATTCTGAACCTAAAATCATTTCAGTTCATAATTTTTTTTTTGAGGCGGAGTTTCACTCTTGTTGCCCAGGCTGGAGTACAGTGGCACGAACTCAGCTCACCGCAACCTCCGCCTCCCAGGTTCAAGCGATTCTTCTGCCTCAGCCTCCCAAGTAGCTGGGATTACAGGCATGTGCCACTGTGTCCGGCTAATTTTGTATTTTTTTTAGTAGAGACGGGGTTTTTCCATGTTGGTCAGGCTGGTCTCAAACTCCTGACCTCAGGTGATCCACCCACCTCAGCCTCCCAAAGTGTTGCGATTACAGGCGTGAGGCACTGATCCCAGCCTCAGTTCATACTTTTTATGAATATTCCAGATGTGTGTGTTTTAGCTCAGTGAGATGAAAATCATGAATTTTCTGGACATAGAGAGAGAGAAAAATCAAATAAGATCAATAAGCCTCAGCTAATGAAGCTTATCTAGAGCTTTATGACTGAAATTCACCGAGCTGTTCTAGAAACCAGGAGATTTGACATGACATAGAGGAGGGCTGTGTAAGCATCCCTGCGTCTTAATTTGGTTGCACCTACAGAGTAAAGCCATGACATTGATCAGTTTCTGTCTGAGCTGCAAGAATTTCTCTGAAGTATTAATAAAAATAACGAACATGCAGTGCTTTATAGTTTGCAGTGATTTCATAAATGATCTATTTGATTTTCACAGTAAGTACAAAGAAAATATTATACTCTCTTAGAGCTGGGAAAAAATGGAGTCTAAAGTAAGGTCAAGTGCCTTACCAAAGATCACATACAAATGAAGTGATAAGCTGAGATCCACTTTTGACTCCAAATTCCATGCTCATTCAATTAAACCATGATAGCCTACACTGCTATCACTATATAACCTATCACTCTTCTACTAGTTCTAGAAGCTTTCAGGGGCCTAACTTAACCCGTGGCCATTTATCCAGTCTTTAAAATAGAACAAACATTAGGAGGAAGATATAGCACATTGTAATTTCTTATAAGTCTCCTTTCTATGAAGTCAGATTAAAATTAAAAAGGAGTTGGCCTTTATTGATTGTGCCTAATTCAGTAATAGATAAATACTGATAACAACAACAATGATATTCAAAGCTGCTTTGTTTAATATTGAAAATTTGCCATAATATTATTAGCTTGTGCACTTAAGGAGACTATGAATAATTTCTGTTAATCAACTCTGACAATTATTTGAGTAAGAATTTTTGGTATTAGAAGAGTTTTCTGGTAAAAAAAAAAATATCATTTACTTTTAATCGTTTTATGTAACTGACGAAACACAGTTGTATAAATAATCCAAAACCTTGTCTAGAGACGTGGAAATGAAAAAAAAAATCCAAAACTAAAAGGTAATAAAGAAAGTATTTGTATTTGTTTCCTGCACGACTCTGTGAATATATGCATTATGTTTTATAATTCATGTATTTTATGCCTATTTGCACTCTTAAATTTTATCTCATCTGATGTTATATAATTTACATTCTTTAAGTAAATACTAAGTGACAGAAAGAAGATGGCTAAATATGTCTTAGGTACTGGGGGAAAACAATATGGAATTAAAAATTATTCACAGTTAATCTACATGAAGACTAATCTACACTCCAATAACCAGAGTTTGACTCTACTATAATCAATTTTATTAGAGATAACAAAGAATGATAAATTATCCAAACATAAAGACATTTTTAAGATGTCTAATAACCTGATGTTCTGACAGATCCTTTATTTTCTCTTAATCACTCTGACAGATTGTTGATCACACCGGAAAGACAAAAGGAATAGATGTCCTCCTTTGGTTATAGAAAATAGATGCCTTAATTTGCTTAAATTGAAAAATCCTCACATAAAACTCTCTTCAGGTTTACTAAAGGAAATAGTCAAGTCCGGGCGTCAAAATTGGTTTCCAATATAAAATTAAGACCCTGTTAAAAATTGTGCACTTAGTAAGATGACAAAATCTGGAAACTGGGATGGATTGAAGCACCACTATGCTACCTGTCTATAATTTTAGAACTCCAAAGAGCCTAAATGGAAAAATAAGGGATGAAATAAAACCAATAGTTAGACACCAAATGCCTATTTTCATAAAAACACTTCCAAAATTGTGGGCATAAAACGACCCCAGAAATTTAGGCGGAGAAATTTCACTTCAATGAAACAAATATTTATGGAACACCTTAAAATATTCATCATGTCCCCTGCACTGTTCCGAGCACCAGGAATCCATTTATAGATTAAGGAACTTAAAGTACAGTTGGAAGAAAGTCCTTTGAGTAAAAGGTTCAATAACAGATATCTTAGTCTCTTTTGACTTATTATTTTTAAATATAGAAATGCTAATTCTGAATGTGAACTTCTTTAAATCATGTATACATCTCTTTAGAATTAAACAACACATTATAAAATATTAATCATGGTACAACAAAAGATAAATCAGAACATGAGTTTATATTTCCTTTTCCGTCTAAATGTAGGAAGAGAAGGGAAGAAAGTGAACTTTGGAAAGTGTAACCCATTTTCAAAATTGTGGAAACATGTCCAATCATGCAAAAATGGCTAAGTGAAAGATGGTATATGTGATAACATACTCCATAGTTTTTCCAAAGTATTTAATGACAAGCCAGGCACAATGGCTCATGCCTGTAATCCCAGCACTTTGGGAGGCTGAGGCAGTTGGATTGATTGAATCCAGGAGTTTGAGATCACTCTCGGAAACATAGTGAGACCTTGTCTCTCCAGAAAAAGAAATACAAAAATTAGCCGGGTGTGGTGGTGTGCACCTGTAGTCCCAGCTACTTGGGAGGCTGAGGTGAGAGGATCACTTGAGCCTGGAAAGTGACCGTTGCAGTGAGCCAAGATCATGCCAAAGCATTTCAGCCTGGGTGACAGAACAAAACTCTGTCTCAAAAAAAAAAAAAAAAAAAAGTATTTAATAACAGATAAATTCTCACAATTTTATTTTAGGTGAAAAGAATATATAAACCGTAACTCAGTAATATTTCTAACGATAACAGCAAACCTTTGTTTTCAAATCAATGTTGCCCAGTATGATACTGTGCACTTGCTATGCCCTCTTTCATTTCATCTTTGCAATAACACTTTGAGATAGTTGCAATGATCATCCTCCTGTTACAATTAAGAAAACTGAAACACAGAGGATAAGTGATTCCTCTGAGATTCCAAAAGAAGCAAGTCATAGAGCTGGGATAAACTCAGTCACTTAACTTCAGAGCCTGGACACTTAAATGCAATGCAGTATAATTCAGAGATGGGTGAGCTGCTAGGTCTCTCCTGGTCAGAATAACCTTATGAGAATTAACAATTAATGAACATTAGAGAGCCCCACCCTTCCCATCTTTTTCAGTCTCCTCACTGATTTAATTTTTTTCACAACTCTGATCACTACATGACATTATATCATATAAAAATTCATTTTTTCCAAAAGTATGTTTCATACAGCTTCATTGTTCCCCTAAAAAGTCATTTTTATTGCCTTTATCCCACTAGAATGTAAGATCCACGAAGGCAGAAACTTTGCCTGACTTACTCTCTGCTGCAGTGCCAATGTCTAGAACATAAGAGACACTGCAGAAACATTTGCTGAATGAAATAGTGGATTAGGGTTTTTTTTTTAGACGCAGTCTCGCTCTGTCGCCCAGGCTGGAGTGCAGTGGCGCGATCTCGGCTCACTGCAAGCTCTGCCTCCCGGGTTCACGCCATTCTCCTGCCTCAGCCTCCCGAGTAGCTGGGACTACAGGCGTGAATTAGCTTTCAAAACAAGTAGAAAAAGAAAAAGAGAAAATAAAAGAAAGATCTGTGCAGCCTGAGAAGTTCCCTCTGCTGGGGTTTAGCAGGTTGATCAGGGAGCTAAGCCTCCTACCTTGTCTGTGGGAGAAAGAGGAGTGGTCATGTGACCTGTTAATGTTCAAGCTTAAAGGATCCTACTGTAAGTGTTTGTGTGCTGGTCCCATCAGCCCCCGTCATGTGGTCCTGGCAGTCCTGTTTGGCCTGCAGGAAGTGCCTGTTGTTTCATCTCAGAATGGCTGCCTCTAGGATGCTTGAGTTGCTGTTTATTAACCTGGGCCCTGTAAGTGGTTGAATATTGACCTTAGGAGCTCACTCTTCTCCCTTTCCTTATAACTCTCTACGTCTCCTCTTCCCTTTTTCTTCTTTCTTTCTTCTTCCCCATCATAGACCATAAAATCAAATTAACATGTATTAGGAATATTGGTTGAACATTACTGATATGAATTTTTAAACCAAATTAGTTTAAATTTTATACCTATTTCTTCCAAAAATAATCAATGCAAAACAAACTTTTATTAGCTGGATGCGGTGACACATGCCTGTGGTCCCAGTTACTTGGGAGGTTAAGATGGGAGGATTGCTTGAGCCCAGGGGTTGAGGCTGCAGTGAGCTGTGATGGTGCCACTGCACTCCAGCCTGGGTGACAGAGCAAGACCCTGTCTCAGAACAAAGTAGAACACAACAAAAACCAACCTTTTAGTCCTCATTTGTGTGACTGATAATTACTTGATTTTATTTTCCTACGAGCCAATGGACTCTGATGTTATTAATCTACAATATTAATTATTAATCATGCTTGCTTCGGCAGGACATACACAATATTAATTATTAATTAACCAAGTCTTGTTTTGTTGTGACCCAACCCCTTCCACACTGCAGCTGCGTCCCAGAATGGTTAACTGTCCAGTTAAGTAGCTCTTCAGCTTCGGCTTGTCCACCGCATCCTTCAGGAGCCCCACCTCCTACTTTTAACACACTTTCATCCTGAAGTCCCATAGGATTGTTAAGTAAATAACTATTCATTTTTTTCTAGGAGGATTAAAATCTCTATGTAAATAAGCAATATGACTTGGCTCTGGAAAACTGTGTTTGTCGGTACAATGCCAGTTACTAACTGACATGCTCTTTATTTCACAGGTATCACGAAGAAGAAGTTTGAAAAAAAATTTAGTTCCACAAATAAATCTGGCTTCTTCCTTCTTCCCAGCTATACCCAAGTAAGAAGAAAAAATCAGAAATGGCTGCTGCACATAAAATGGCAACGTTTGGATGATACCTTCTCTTTATTTCAGGATGAGAGGGAGAAACCAGCAGACACTATCTGCTGTCATTTCTGGTGTCATTCACCAGTCATTTCTGGTGTCAGGCCATCCTACTGATGGGGAAGATTCTTTAGGGAGTTCTGGTGACCTGAATACCAAGCAAGGAGCAAGCAGCCAGAGGTTTAGGCAGTGTTTCTCATTTACTATCAGCAGACTGACACATAAGAAAACAAATGAAATCAACCGCATTGGTAGGTCTAAAATCATATGCTTATCAATGTTTAGCTTTCCACTTCCTCCCACCGGTCACCTTACTCCAGAGCCAGAATGACTGTCAGGACATGTGCAGTAAGACGCACTTTCAGGTCATGCTATGTGTTGTGCCAAGAGAATTATTATTAAAAAGAAAAATACGCCAGTCAGATCTCTAGATGTTTGTCTTCTTCAAACATTATCTTCAAACATCATTTAGAGAAATATTATCTGGAAGAAAATGTCCTAAGTTTATTCACATGTAGTCCAGACATGACTCCAGATAAATATAAAAGGTGGCAAAGAAAGGAAGAAAAATGGGTCAAGAAATAGAAAAAGCATAGTAACATGGTAGATTTAACCTTAAATATATCAATAATTATGAAACCTTTAATATGTTAAGTATGCAAATTTAAAAGGTTGCCAGAATGGATTAAAACACAAAATCCCAACTAAATGTTGTTTATAATAAACACATTTAACATACAAGGACACCAAAATCTTAAAAGAATGAAAAAAGATAGATGATGCAAAATCTAACCTAAGAAAATCAATATAGTCATATTAATATTAAAATACACTTTAAGAAAATAAAGTAAACAAGAGTCTTTATAACAGTTTTATTAATAATAACTCAAAATTGGAAAAGGCCTAGCTTCCACAACAGAAGAATGACTAAACAAACTATGGTAGGGTAGGACAACGGAATCCTCAGCAATTAAAAGGAATAAAATGCTAATGCATGCATTAACACAGACCAATCTCAAGAATATGTTAAGTCAAAAGAACTTTTCAGAAAGAATACATGTTGTATGATTCCATGTTTATAAAATTCTACAACAGGGAAGACTAATATTCAGTTTAAAAAATTAAAACAATGCTGGCCTCTGGGAGAGAGGGCAAATGTCACAGACAGATTTAGAGATTTAGAAGGGGTACGAAAGAACTTTCTGAGTTGAATGGTAATGTTCTTCATTTTAATAATGTTTGGGTTATACAGCTAGGTGTGCATTTCAAAATTTATTGAATGATATTTCCGCATTTCATTGTATGTGAATTTTTTCAAAAAATTAAGAACTGTAAACTAATATTCTCATTGATATGCATGCTAATAGGATTACTAGTGTCTTCAACTTACTTTGAAATGAATCAAAAAAATAAGATGAACTAATGGATAGAGGGATGGGCTGATAGATGGATATGTGTTAGAGCATATCTAAAACCACATTAATTATGGAATCTAGGTGATAGGAATATAGGTATTCATTATGGAATTCTTTCAAATTCTCTGTTTTCATTTTTTCCATATTAAAAGAGAGGAGGGGAAAAAGTCTAATGAAGAAATCAATATAACATTTTAGAGAAAACTTTGAGGAATTCTATCTAAATGCAAAGGTATATTTATGTTCATGGCTTTGAGGATTCAATATTGTAAAGATGTAAGTTCTTTCTATACTAGTCATGTATTGGTGCATAACAATCAAAAAAATTGAGTGGCTTGAAACAGCAATCATTTATTTGCTCATAACTCTGTGGGTTAGCAATTTGGGTTGGCCCCACCTGGGCATTTCTTCTGGTCTCACCTGGTGCCACTCACACAACTGCAGTGAGTGTCTAAATGGTCTAAGATGGCCTCCTTGTGTTTGATGCTGATTGCTGACTGGACTTCTCTTTCTGTGTGATCTCTCCTCTCCAAAGAGCCAAGGGGCCAGATTACAGTGCTCGCATCTGTAATTCCAGAACTTGGGGAGGCTGTAGTGGAAGGATCGCTCGAGCTCAGAAGTTTGAGACCAGCCTAGGCAACATAGCAAAACTCTGTCTCTACAGTTAATACACAAATTACCCTGGTGTTGTGGCACAGGCCTATAGTTCCAGCTGCTGGAGATGCTGAGGTGGGAGGATCACTTGGGCCTGGGGTGTCAAGGCTGCAGTGAGCTGAGATTGCACCACTGCATACCAGCCTGAGTGAGTCAGCGAAACCCTGTCTCAAACACAAAACAAAAACACAAAGAGGCGAGACCACAGTTCTTCACATAATGATCTGATGGTTTCAAGAAGGTAAAAACAGAAGCAACAATATCTCTTGAACCACTGAGTACAAAAGAAAGATAGGTTAATTGAATTATATTACAGTTTAAAATTCCTGTTTACCAAAGAGAGACTATTAAGAAAGAAAAAAGGCAAGCTGTAGAATGGCAGAGATTTTTGTTACATGTAACAAAGAAAGGACTTATATCTAAAATATATAAAGAACTCCAACAAATCAATAAGAAAAATCAAGGCAATCCACTAGGATAGGCAAAAAAAAAACCAAAAACCAAAAAACAAAAAACATGAACTGACACTTCAGAGAAGAGGCTATACAAATAGCCAATACATGTATTAAAAAGTGCTCAACTTTCTTAACAATAATCAAGGTAATGCTAATCAGAACCATATTAGATTAAATAATCAACAAAAAACAAAAACAAACTCCTGGGACTAATAATCAATTATACCCAAGGTTGTAGGATACAAGATTAATACGCAAAAGTCAATTGCTTCCCTATTTACCAGCAATGAACACGTGGAATTGAAATTAAAAACACGATACTTAGGCAAAAACCTAACAAAATATGTAGAAGAATTATATGAGGAAAACCCCAAAACTCTGATGAAAGAAATCAAGTAACTAAATAAAGGAGAAATAGTCCATGTTCATGGGTAAGAAGATTCAATATCATCACGATGTCAGTTTTTCCCAACTTGATCTAAAAATTCAATGCAATCCCAACCAAAACTCCAGAAAATTACTCTAGGGATATTGAGAAACTGGTTCTAAAGCTAATATGGAGAAGGAAAAGACACAGAATAGAAAACACAATATTGAAGAAGAAGAAAGAAGTTGGGGGACTGATATCAAGACTTAGTATAAAGCTATCATGATCAAGACAGTGTGGTACTGGCAACAGACTTAAGAAATAGATCGGGCCGGGCACGGTGGCTCACGCCTGTAATCCCAGCATTTTGAGAGGCCGAGGCCAAGACGGGCGGATCACGAGGTCAGGAGATCGAGACCATCCTGGCTAACATGGTGAAACCCCATCTCTACTAAAAACACAAAAATTAGCCGGGCGCGGTGGCGGGCACCTGTAGTCCCAGCTACACAGGAGGCTGAGGCAGGAGAATGGCGTGAACCCGGGAGGCAGAGCTTGCAGTGAGTGGAGATCGCGCCACTGCACTCCAGCCTGGGGGACAGAGACTCCGTCTCAAAAAAAAAAAAAAAAAAGAAATAGATCAATGGGACAGAATAGAGAGCCCAGAACCAGACCCACATAAATACAGTCAACTGATCTTTGACAAAGAAGCAAAGATAACACAATGGAGAAAAAGATAGACTTCCACACATAGTGCTGGAACAACTGGACATCCACGCGCAAAAAATGAATTCAGATGCAACCTTACATCCTTCCCAAAAATTAGCTAAAAATGGATTATAAGCCTAATTGTAAGATGTAAAACTGTAAAACTCCTAGAAGGTAACAGGAGAAATTTTAAGTTTCCTTCAATTTGATAATGATGTTTTAGATACAACACCAAAGACACAATCTATGAAATAAGGAATTGATGAACCGTACCTCATAAATAGATTCTTTTTTTTTTTTTTGGAGACAGAGTCTTGATGTGTCGCCTGGCTGGAGTGCAATGGCACCATCTCGGCTCACTGCAACTTCCACTTCCTGGGTTCAAGCAATTCTTGTGCCTCGGCCTCCTAAGTAGCTGGGACTATAGACGTATGCCACCACACCCTGCTACTTCTTTGCATTTTAGTAGAGACAGGGTTTCGCCACGTTGCCCAGGCTGGTCTCAAACTCCTGAGCTCAGGCAATCTGTCTGCCTTGGCCTCCCAAAGTGCTAGGATTATAGGCATAAGCCACCATGCCTGGCTTTGTAAACTGCACTTCATTAAGATTAAAATTATCTGCTCTGTAAGAGACACTGTCAAGAGAACGAAAAGACAAGACAAAGACTGGGAGAAAATATTTGCAAAAGACACTTCTGATAAAGAACTGTTATGTAATATACAAGAAGAACTATTAAAACTCCACAGTGCCAGTCATGGTGGCTTAGGCCTGTAATCCCAGCACTTTGGGAGGCTAAGATGGATGGATCACTTAAGGCTAGGAGTTTGAGACCAGCCTGGCCAACATGGTGACCCTATCTCTACTAAAAATACAAAAATTACCAGTTATGGTGACACATGCCTGTAGTCCCAGCTACTCGGCAGGCTGAGGCAGGAGAACTACTTGAATCTGGAAGACACAGGCTGCAGTGACAGTGAGCCAAGATTGCACTGCTGCACTCCAGCTTGGGTAACCAAGCAAGACTCTGTCTCAAAATAAATACATATAAATAATATAATTCTACAGTGTGCTTGGCATGGTGGCTCACACCTGTAATCTCAGCACTTTGGGAGGCCAAGGTGGGCAGCTCACCTGAGGTCAAGTGTTCAAATCTAGCCTGGTCAACATGGTGAAACCCCATCTCTCCTAAAAATACAAAAATTAGCCAGGCATGGTGATGTGCATCCCTGTAGTCTCAGCTACTTGGGAGGCTGAGGCAGGAGAATCACTTGAACCTGGGAGGCGGAGGTTGCAGTGGCAGTGAGCTGAGATCGCACTACTGCATTCCAGCCTGGGTGACAGAGTTAGACTCCATCTCAAAACAGACAAACAAAAAACCCAACAGTAAGAAAACAAACAACTCAATTTTAAAATGAGCCAAAGACTTTAACAGACATCTCATCAAGGAAGATATATGGTTGGCAAACGAGCAAATGAAAAGATGCTCAACATCGTATGTCATCAATGAAATAATAATTAAAACAATGAGATAGCATTATACATGTATTGGAAGGACCAAAATCCAGAACACTGATACCACCAAATGCTGGTGGGGATGTAAAGCAACAAGAACTCTGATTCATTGCTGCCGGGAACGCAAAATGGTACAACCACTTTGGAAGACGATTTGGCAGTTTTTTAGAAAACTAAACATACTCTCACCACATGATACAGCAATTACACTTCTTGTTATTTACCCAAAAGAGCTGAAAACTTATGCCCACACAAAAACCTGCATGTTGATGTTTATAGCAGCTTTATCCATAACTGCCATAATTTGGAAGCAACGAAAATGTCCTTCAGTAGGTGAACAGATAAACCAGTACAACCAGACAATGAAATATTATTCTCCACTAAAAATAAATGAACTATCAAGCCATAAAAAGATAGGAGGAAATGTAAATGCATATAAGTAAGTGAAAAAAGCCACTCTGAAAAGGCTGCACACTGTACGATTCCAACTATCTGGCATTCTGGAAAAGGCAAAAGTATGGAAACAGTCAAAAGATCAAGGGTAGCCAGAAGTCAGGGAGTGAGGGAGTGACGAACAGCTGAAGCACAGATTGTTAGGGCAGTGAAACTACTCTGCATCATGCTACAATGGTGAATACAAATATTTCATACATGTCCAAATTCAGAATGTACAACACCAAGTGTGAACCTCAACATAGAGACTATGGACTTTGGATAATAAAGACGTGTCAGTGTAGGTTCATCACTTGGAACAAATGTATCACTCTGGTAGAAGATGCTGATATTGGGAAAGGCTATGCACTAAAATTGTTCTAAAAAATAAAGTCTGTTAAAAAAAATAACTACACACACACACACACACACACACACACACACTATACCACTACAAAACCCTCAGAATTATTTAAAAGGACAAACAATACCAAATGTCAGCAAGGAAGTGCAACAACAGCAATTCTTGTGTACTTCTGGCGGACCTGTAAATTGGTTGAGTCATTTTGGGAAACAATTTGATATTATCTACTAACATTGTCAAACAAACATTCTGCGACTCAGCAGTTCCACTCCTAGGTGTATATCTAACAGAAATATGTGCACATGTATACCAAGAGACATGTAAGAGAATGTTTCTAGCTACATTATTCACAACAGCTCAGAACTGGAAACAATCTCAATGTCCACCAGCTGTGGAATGGCTAAACATTCATTCTTGGTATATTCATATTACAGAATACAATAAAAATGAATAAATTAATTATGCATAAAAATGGGTAAATCTCAAAAATACCGTGTTGAACAGAACGCAGACACAAATTAACCCAAGCTAAAGGATTCCACTTAAATTTTTTAAAAAATAGAAAACTAAACTAAAGTGTTTAGGAATAAATAATTATGCATTGTGAAAGAAAGAAAAGGAAAGAAAAGAGAAGGAAGGAAGGAAGAAAGAAAAGAAAAGAGAGAGAAGGTGGGGGAGAGAGGGAGGGGGAGAGAGAAAGAAAGAGAGAGAGAAAGGAAGGAATGAAGGTAAGGAATGAAGGGAGGGAAGGAAGGAAGGAAGGAAGGAAGGAAGGAAGGAAGGAAGGAAGGAAGGAAGGAAGGAAGGAAGGAAGGAAGGAAGGAGAGAGATGGACGAAACCACAAGGAAGTGGTTTCCATAAGAACTGGGATAAGGCCAGGCGCAGTGGCTCACGCCTGTAATCCCAGCACCTTGGGAGGCTGAGGTGCGTGGATCACCCGTCAGGAGTTCGAGACCAGCCTGGCCAATGTGGTGAAACCCCATCTCTACTAAAAACACAAAAATTAACCAGACATGGTGTCAGGTGCCTGTAATCCCAGGCTGAGGCAGGAGAATCACTTGAACCTGGGAGGCGGAGGTTGCAGTGAGCCGAGATTGCACCATTGCACTCCAGCCTGGGCGACAAGAGTGAAATGCTGTCTCAAAAAAAAATAATAATAATAATAAATAAGAATTGGGATAGTGGTTTTCTTTTCAGCAGAAGGAAAGTGTAGTTATTGGGAGGTGGTATGGTAGATTTGTACTGTGTCAACTTAGCTTAGCTGTAACTAACTACTTTATCCAGAATTTTCTTCCATGTAATTCTAAGTTAGCATAGGCTACCTGAACCTGAGTATAACACAGAAGGCAGAAGTGAAACAGCAGCTGTATGTTTTTGTGCACAAAAGGCAGGTGCAAAGTACTATTGCATTTAGTGGATGTTGTCCCCGATTTCCTGAATCACCTGGGAATGAGGCAATCCCTGCTCTTACAACTACCCCAGACCTTCTTCTCTAGCTTTTCCAACTTCTGGGCCAGATTGCCTGCCCTGCTCATTTCAGAGCCAGCATAAGACCCAGAAGCAACAGCTGTATATGTTCACCAAGCCACCACGATTGTGTAAGGTGAAACTCTCTTAAGAAATCCCACATTCTGTAGCAGCCCTCACTGTTTCCTCTGATGGAAACTGACTGATAAACAAGGGGCATGGAAGAGGCCTCCTGGCCACGGGGAACATTCTATTTCTTGACTTGCTGATGGCTACAGTGATGTTCCCTTGGTGATGATAAATTAAGCTTTGCATCTATGTTTTGTTCCAATTATCTGTAGCTATGCTATATTTACCAATGAAAGTTTTAAAAAAACCCTCAAAACTACATGTTACAGCATTAAAAATAGAACGAAACGGCTCTCATGACCTGATGTTTAGAATTACTGCATGTTGTACCTTTAAAAAAATAGACTAGTTTCTCTTATTAATTTTGTGTTTTATTTCTAAATAATGAGCTACAAGAGAAGGATGAAGGCTGCCAAAGAGTGACTTGGTGATGTCCTAAACTGGACTGGTTTGGGGCCAGGCAAAAAATGTCATGTGACATTTCATTCCTCTTGGCATTTGAGTGGTACTTAGTACACAGTCGTGAAGATTAAATGAGTTAATAAATAAAAAATGCTCGGTGCCCTACCCATAGGAAGCACTAGTCACGTGCTTGCCATTATCATTATTCTTAACGTTGTTGTTAGTATTATGTCCTCTTGCATCAATAGATAAGAAAAACATAAGAATTGTATAGATTCTGCATATCAACTAAGGCAATGATCCTCAAATAGCTGAACACTGCAATCACGAGGGGAAATTTCACAAAATCACATTTCCTGTGTGTTGGCGGGGAGGGGGTGAGGGGATGCACAGAATAATTTCTCCCAAATATGTCCACATCTAATCCCCAGAATATGTGCATGTGTTACCTTACATGGAAGAGGGGGCTTTGCAGATGTGGTTAAATTAAGGATTTTGAGGTGGGGAGATTATCCTGGATGAGTCAGGTGAGCCCAAGGCAATCCCAAAAGTGTAAGAAGGAGGAGAGAGAGTTAAAGTCAAATAGAGATTTGGTGACGGAAGGAAGGGTTGGAGTGAGGTGCTTTGAAGCTAGAAGAAACCACACAGGAATGTAGGCTTCCTCTAAAGCTGGAAAAGCAAGAAAACAGATTCTCCCTGGGGCCTCCAGCAGGAACATGGTCTGGCCCACACCTTGCGTTTACCCCCGAGACACTTATTTCAGACTTCTGGCCTCAAGAATTCTAGGATAATAAGTTCATGTTGTGTTAAGCCATTAAGATTGTGTTAATTTTTAATAGCAGCAGGAAAAAACTAATGGGGGCCAGGGATTAGAGTTACATTTCAATCTCAGGGATGAGGTGTAGGCATCGTTTTTTTGTTACTGTTTTAATCTCTCCAGGTGAGGGCTCCTCACTTACCGCCAGGGTTAAGAAGTACTGAACTAGGAGCGTGAAGGAGAGGGTAAAATATTTTGAGACCAAAGGAGGTGCATATCATCACTGGGTAGCTCTGTGTAACACAGAAATTCAAGATTACAGAATAAGGGATTTTTTTTTTAATACTGGGGCGAAATAAGGAAGAAATATTAACTAGACCCTGAGTGCTTGAGCAGAGTGGCCAAGAGTCTCCTAATTCCCAGTGAAGATTAAGTAACTTATCTGCTGTCCCACAGCTTGTGAGTTGGAACAGGCTGGACAATGAACCTCGGCTATACACCATGTGTTATTTAATCTATTTATATGTTCGAGTGCTTTGCTTTGTTCTTTTGTTTGTTTTTAGTGAAACTACATTATAAACCTTTTGAAAGCAGGGAAATTGTATACTTTTAGAAATCTGATGAAACTGAGTTACTGAATTAAATCTAGCAGAAGATTCAATGTTGGCCATAAAACCCCGGCTATCTTTATTCTATAATATCCTGAAACCCCATCTGCTATTTAATTCAGCCCAATTTTGAGGCCAAGCCCACCCACCTGTCAGTGTGTGGCCTCAACATTTGGTGCCATGTCTTATTATATGTTAGGATGACATAATTAGATTTAGTCTACCAGATTTTACTCCCACCAAGCTGGAAACAGTTCATAATAATTACCAATGTGATAATAATCACCAATGATAATTTTTACATGAGACCAAAAAACTCTAAAATATATAGGACAAAGCATGTACTTTCAATATAAGCCACGTATCAGAAAAGATAGTTATCTACTTCCGCCAGCAGATCTGGTATAAAACAAGAACATTTTCCCCCAGGGCACTTCTCCACTTCCTTTAGATCTCTGTTCAAATGTCACTTTATAAGAGAATCCTTATGTGACCATCTCTATTTGAAATGGCACCTTCCACACCTGCCTCTCCACATGCACCCATAAGCTTTCAGTCCTTCTTACTTGCCCTTTATAGTACTTAGCACCAGTTCATAACGTGGTTTGCTTATTTTTCTTATTATCTGTTACTCCTGCCTAGAAGACAAGCTCTCTGAGAGTAGGAACTCTGGTTAGATCATGCGCTATGTCCCCAAGGTCTAGAACAGTGCCTACACAGAGTAGGCACCTGTAAGTATCAGCAGAATGGCAGCTTGATATATATGATTTAGCGGGAACATCACCAGGCTTGGAATTAGGACATCACCGTTCATTGTCCAGCCTGTTCTGACTCACAAGCTGTGTGACAGCAGAGAACTTACTTAATCTTCTTGATCCTCAGTTTTCTTATCTGGAAATAGGAGTGTCACCTGCCCTGTTTACCTCAGTGTCTTAAAAATCACAAAGTGATGTGCTGATCTCATGTGTTTTTTTTCTTGTACGTGGCATGGTGTGGCTGCTCATTTAGAGCTGTCCTGTCTCATGACTTTTATCCTACAACCATTGCATTACAGTTGAAGAAACGGGAAATGAAATTATTTGTGTGTCACTAGTTAGCCCATTGACACTGTATTTTTGTGGTGAGTAAAGGCAGTGGAGAGGGAAGAACAGAGAGACTATTGGAGTTACTAATGACCGCCTTTTTTTTTTTTTTTTTTTTTTTTTTTTTTTTTTTGAGATGGAGTTTTACTCTTTTTGCCTAGGCTGGAGTGCAAATGGCATGATCTTGGCTCACTGCAACCTCTGCCTCCCAGGTCCAAGTGATTCTCCTGCCTCAGCCTCCCGAGTAGCTGGGATTACAGGCACCTACCGCCATGCCCAGCTAATTTTTTGTATTTTCAGTGGAGACGGGGTTTCACCACATTGGCCAGGCTGGTCTTGAACTCCTGACCTCAGGTGATCCACCCGCCTCGGCCACCCAAAGCACTGGGATTACAGGCATGACCCACCGCACCCGGTCGACAGTCTTTTAATTCAGCAACACATCCACCACCTGTAATGAGGGCTATAGAGCTCCCAGCCTCTTCAGTTCCCCTGCCTATTCCCTCTTGCCTAGGCTAAGCAGAAACTGAATATGCCTACCAGTCACCTCTTCAAAATCTCTGTATCAGCAGCCAAATTGATTACCAAGTGTTAACAACACATAGAAAAAAAGTACAATATTGGGTCTTTGGAGTTTGATGCCTGTGCTGAGCTCCATATTATGGAGAACATCCTAACCCATTATCTTCTCAATGGCTTTTGCTTTCTTTCAGCGAGTTATACATTATTCCAGTGACATAAGGACGAAAACAAAGCTATAATTTTGTACAGCATACAGGAGGCTATTTCTTATGTTACTCTTCTATGTAGCTTTCTATTATAACTTAATTTTTCTCATTTCATTCCTTAATAGGACAATTCAACATATGGGAAAGGCAATTCAGTGCGGTTTGTCTCTTGAATTATATTATTCTGTTTGAAAGCTGAATACTTGGATTATCTTATTTTGGTAACTCATTGAACTGCATTTACTAAATTTTACTTCAGCTTTGTTGAATCTAAATGGAAGGACATTGTAATGAACAGCCAAACAGAACCTGCTGTTGTACTTAATACAAGGATACAATGCTGATTACATCATCCCTAGATCACTCAGAGTCTTTTTAAAAATTATTATTATTATTTTTGAAACAAGGTCTCACTTTGTTGCCCAGCCTGGGGTGCAGTGGCACCATCCACAGCTCACTGCAGCCTGCTGGGCTCAAGCAATCCTTCTGCCTCAGCTCCCAAGCCTGGGACTAAGGGGATGGGCTAGCATGACAGGGTAATTTTTTTATTTTGTAAAAGCAGAATCTCACTATGTTGCTGAGGGTGGTCTCAAACGCCTGTCATCAAGCGATCCTGCTGCCTTGGTCTCCCAAAGTGCTGGGATTACAGACATGAGCCACCACAACTGGACAACTCAGAGTCTTCACAAAAACTCAAAAATCCTCCCTTAGGTCTCAGGGTTAAGAAATGTTGTGCTTTGTCTAGAGAACTAATCTGCTTTGATCTTATGGACACCATAATTACTATAACTGGATGTTGTTTCCTCTTTTCTCTGAAAACTTAGAAAATGCAGATCCAAATTTATATCTTCCCCTCAGCAACGCTTTTAGAACATGATTACGTTTTATATTCTTGCACAGATATTCCTCTGGCCCAGATTACACAAGTAATTTATTATATTCTTTTGTATTACATGCATTTTTGTAAATTAACATAGTTTTTTGGGGATAAGGTTTATATGGATGGATGATTACATACATATATATATACACACACACACATTGTAATAGACTTTATTTCTCAGAGCAGTTTTAGGTTCACAGCAAAATAGAGCAGAGAAAGTACAGAGATTTTTCCATTTACTCCTACCCCTACACATGCATAGCCCCCATTATCATAAACAATCCCCCACCAGAGTGTACATTTGTTATAACTAATGAACTTGTGTTGACACATTATTATCAACCAGAGTCCACAGCATACATTAGGGTTCACTCTTGGTGTTGTACATTCTATGGGCTTGCACGAATGTATGAGAACATGTACCCACCATTATAGTGTTATACAGAGTAGTTTAACTGCCCTAAACATTATCTGGATATTTATTTATTTATTTATTTATTTATTTATTTATTTATTTATTGTAGAGACAAGGTCTCACTATGTTGCCCCCAGTCTGGTCTTGAACTCTTGGCCTCAAGCAATCCTGCTGCCTCTGCATCCAAAAGTGCTGGGATTACAGATGCCAGACACTACACCAAAACCCACAAATTTTTTCCAAATTTTATTCCAAGTTTCCAGTTTCTTTTCATGAATGATTGTGTCTGAATAAGCTTCCTTTCATGAATGATTGTGTCAGCTTCTCTCAAAGCTGACCCATTTTTATAAAGTACAACCAAAATAAAACAAAGTCTACTTGCAAATCCAAATTTCAGTGGCCGGACTGGGTCTGGTGGTTCACACCTATAATCCTAGCACTTTGAGAGGCCAAGGCGGGCAGATAACTTGAGGTCAGGGGTTCCAGACCAGTCTGACCAACATGGTGAAACCCCATCTCCACTAAAAATACAAAAATATCCAGGTGTGATGGCAAACATAACCCTGTAATCCCAGCTACTCGGAAGGCTGGGACACGAGAATCGCCTGAACCCGGGAAGCAGAGGTTGCAGTGAGCCGAGATCGCGCCATTGCACTCCAGCCTGGGCGACAGAGTGAGACTCTGTCTCAAAACAAACAAACAAACAAACAAACAAAACAGATTGCAGTGGCAAGTGTTTACTTGCCACTGAAGAAGTAATAAGAAGTCTCTTTACAAAATGAGACTAATAAAACCTCAAGAGTTTTAAAAAACAAACTCAGACCTTTCAACATAAATAAGCATACAGAGTAAACGGATGAGATTTCAAAACCTTTTCTTTTTTTCATTCCTAAAACCATGATAAGCAAAAAAAAAAAAAAAAAAAAAAAGTTGGGGAATGAATAACATTTGTCATAATATCATGAATTCTTTTTTGTTAATACAATCCCCCTGAATTATTTTGAAAGATAGATTACTAATAAAGGAGAATGTGTTATTACTAAGTCACTTAAGAGGGCTACAATAAATATGCAACCATTAGAAAATACCCCAAAATAAATATTTTATTATGTTTATAGGAGTAAGTTTCCTTTAGATTTATTTGCTACTACATAAGAATTTTCTGGAGTTTGGGCTGCTATGTTGAAAACCTAACCATACAATTAATTTACTCTTTAAAAATATAGGAAGGGTTATGAAACGTCTAAATTGTTCTCAATTAAAATGTCAAAATTGTCTGTTGATTGGTACTGAAGAGGGAGAAAGTTAATCTGCTTTCAGACACTTAAAATATCAAGGTCTCACCCCTTTCCAATTCCTTCCCCTACCCCATCGACTTCAAAGAGTACCATATCTTTCTAGATTCTAGAACATCAGTATAGAATGCCATTGTGAATTCCAAGTATCATTTTCTTTCACCCTCCTTTAAAGACACTCCATTTCCCCCACACACCATGACTTATACCAAAATCAACTCATTTATTCCTCTTACTCCTCTACCCCTCCCCATACCTCATCTCTGGCCAAAGGAGTACTTTAAATTTTGCTCCTGGGTTAATTGTCATGGATCAACATTCTGACCTTCAATTCTTTACTATTTCACCTCTATATTATCTTAGCTGCTTTGGAACTTAGTAAATTTATTTTCCTAAGTGTATTAATCGGGGTTCTCCTGAGAAACAGCACCCCAAAGGTGTATACCTAGAAAGAGATTTATTATGACAGATTGGTTCATGCAATTAAATTATGGAAGCTGAGAATCTGCATCTGTAAGCTGGAGACCCAGGAAAGCTACTGGTGTAGTTCCCATCCAGCCTTGAAGGCCTGAGATCAGTAGGGGCAACGGTATAAGTTCCACTTAGAGTCCAAAGGTCCATGAGCTAGGAGTGTTGATGTCCCAGTTTAAGCACAGAGGGAATTGCCCTTCTTCTGCATTTTTGTTCTAAATCAGCCCTCAAAGGATTGAAAAATGTCAATTCACATTGGTGTGGGTGATCTTTACTTAGTCTACTGATTCAAATGCTAATTTCTTAAGAAAACTCCCTCACAGATAAACCTAGAAATAATGTTTTCCTAGTTATCTGGGTATCCCTTAGCCCAGTCAAGTTGACATATTAAAATTAACCATCGCACTGAGTACTGAAAACTAATGAACACTCTGCTAAATGAATGCATCTCTAGAAGATCTTTGAGTTTATTTTGATGAATAGTAAAGAAATGAAATTAATAACGCCAAAATCAATGGTATTAGCGTGAATACTACAGACTTAATTCCATTTGCCCTTTATTGAATCACAGGGATTATGATAATCACTCCGATATTACGCTACTACTTATAAATCATTGCTTTTCCATGGTGTCACTTTTTAAATAGCTCATTTCCTCTTAAGAAATTTTTTTTCTGTTTTGTACGCTATGCCTGGTACACAGTAGGCACTTGATAATATTTGTCGTTTGATTTTAATTTCATGATTACTATAACTAATTCTATTCCAATATGCCAGATGCTCTTCCTATTAGCACTCATTAGCAAAACTGAATCATGAATGACTCCAGTATAATAAGTAAATTGTATATAAATCACGAAAGAAAAAAACAGACATTGCATTTAGGATAAAATAAATGCACTGACATTTTTCTTTTCTCTGAGGTTTTACTTTCCAAAATTATAAACTACAAATTTGCCTAAATTTCTAAAAATTGGGTCACTAAAAATGTAGACATAAATTAACATGGTTCTTTTGGTGTTGCCATATCCAATATCTCAACAGGATTTTACCTAGATAAAATCTGAACCAGTGATTCCATTGGCTGCATTAGAACCAGCTGAGAATTGGGTTTTTAAAAAACACAATACATATTTTCTGGCCCAGTCCCCTAAAAATGCTAATTCAGCTGTGTCTGGTGTGGTGCTAATGCATCTTTATTATTTTAAAGATATCAAGGGGATTATGATGTGCAGACAGCTTTAGGTGGTTAGGACTAACTTAGATTATTACATAACATGTGATCAAATTCTAAATGTCAACATGCAGACATTCTAAAAAACCACCACCACATTTTTTCTTCATTTGATTACCCACTATGTTAATGTAATGCTTTGCTCACTCTAGGAGCTTAATCAATGCTTATTGATGGATTGACTATAGGGAGAAATACCCGCTTAATTATATCTTATCCAACTCAGTTTTATTCCATAAAAGACTAAGAAAGGCAGGCATGGTGGCTCACGCCTGTGATCCCAGCACTACGGGAGGCTGAGGTGAATGGATTACCTGAGGTCAGGAGTTTGAGATCAGCCTGACCAACATGGTGAAACCCTGTCTCCACTAAAAATACAAAAATTAGCCGGGCGTCATGGCAGGCACCTATAATCCCAGCTACTCAGGGGGCTGAGACAGGAGAATCGCTTGAACCCAGGAAGAGGAGGTTGCAGTGAGCCAAGATCATGCCATTGCACTCCAGCCTGGGCAACAAGAGTGAAACTCCATCTCAAACAAAAAAAAAAAAGAAAGAAAGAAAAAACAAAGGCTAAAAAAAATCCCTGTAATAGTCATACTTTTGTTTGAGAAATGGGGTTGTAAAGAAATACAAATCTTGAAGGCTACTCCTAGGCCTAAGAGCTTTCTGACTTAACAGAGTGATGCCACACAGACTGAGTCAAATCTCCTGGGGATAGTTATAACATGAATCCAGGGTTGAGAGGAGAAAAGGCAGGTGTCATGGACAGCAAAGCTGGAGCGAAGGATTCTGCAATGCTTTTACTCCATTTATTAGTAAAATCATGATAAGCCAAAAACAAAACAAAACAAAACAAAACGACAATGGAACTTGGGGAATGAATCACATTTGTCCTAACCTTAGGTTTCTGTGGTCAGCATGCTTGAGCACTGGGACTGAACTGATGGACCTTTCTGGTGGGCTTTGGTATGGAGTCATTGTGGTCAAAGCTAAGCTTATTTAATTTTTGTCATTGGGATGAGATCTTGAGACCAACTTCTGTCAATAACTGCACAATGTTCCTCAGTGACATACTTAAATATTCAACAAAAGTGGCCCATATTTTCATCTCAGGAATTCAGGTTATCCTCATAGATCACAGAAAACTGAGCTGTGAAGGACAGTTTTATTATTGTGCTTCCGGATTTGTTCCACAACGATTCCACTGATTCTGTAAAGACCTACCTGCAGTATTAGTCACTTATTCAATAAACATTCACTGAACTACTTTAGGCCAGAAACTATGCTAAAATGGAAGAAACCATTATAAACATGGAACATGAGCTTTTTTGTGGCTAATCAACCACAGAAGGTGAAGATGTGTAAATAAATCATCAAAATGCATGAAGTAATAAAGGAGGAATCTGAAAGTATTATATTATTGCCTCGTACACAGCAATCAACTTTGGGGGCTGGGGGAGGGTGCTGAGCAAGGCAATGGGAAGGGAGCTAGTGTGTTGGGAATGTGGTGTCTTGAGACACACACTGAGATGTACTTTCAAATGAAGTCTGGAACTGCAGATATATTTAGCGAGTTGAGACTGTGGCAAGGGCAAGACTTCATAGAGAAAATAAATGGAACAGAATGAGAAAAAGAGAAGTGGGGAAAGTGAAAGGGCAGAAAACTCTAAGAAATTTCTGACATGCAAGGAGAAGATGAAACAACAAGAGGTAGTGAAAAAGTGTGGGGATGAGTGGGGACAAGACAGGTGCCGGGCAAAAAGAGAACCAGAGAGACAACAACTCACAGGAATGAGGAAAGAGCGGGTTTCAAGAAGGAAGGAATGGTTAACACTGTTGATTTTCCAAGGTCAAATATGTAAGAGCAGAAAGCTGTCCTTTAAGTTCCGAGAACTAAGGAGTGGAGTGTCCGTGGAGGCAGAAGTAAGCTGCAGGGACCCAGGAGGACAACAGAAGGTGAGCAAGCAGAGACATCGACTCCTCCAAGCTGCTCCACCATAAAGAGAAAGAAAGAAATGGGACTGCAAGAGTGATGGGCACAGAAGATGCAGAGAGTGGGTTCTTTCTTTCTTGCTTTTGTTTTGGAACAGGGGTAGAGGTGGCAGCCATCCTGTATCTCATGGAAAGAATTGTTGAACAGAGGTTCCCAGAAAGTCCGTGCACAGTGGAGATGCCGAATACCATGAAGTACTGAAAGAGGAAGCATCAGATAGTAGAGAGAACAGAGTTGGAAGGACCTGGCTTCAAATCCTGAGTGGCTCCATTGCTAGCTGCGTGACAGAGCACGTAACTCAGCCTTTGCAAGAGTCAGTTTCCCTGTGGATATCCTCAGAACAAAATCTGCCTCCTATGTTTATGGGAAGATTAAATAAATTAAGGTACATACAGTGCCTGCTGTGGTACCAGCCAGTTAGAGATGTTTCTCTCCTTTTTCTTTCACCCTAAGCAAAAATCTTTTTTTTTTTTTTTTTTTTTTTTTTTGAGGCGGAGTCTGGCTCTCTTGCCCAGGCTGGAGCACAGTGGCCGGATCTCAGCTCAGTGCAAGCTCTGCCTCCTGGGTTCACGCCATTCTCCTGCCTCAGCCTCCCGAGTAGCTGGGACTACAGGCGCCTGCCACCTCACCTGGCTAGTTTTTTGTATTTTTTAGTAGAGACAGGGTTTCACTGTGTTAGCCAGGATGGTCTCGATCTCCTGACCTCGTGATCCGCCCGTCTCGGCCTCCCAAAGTGCTGGGATTACAGGCTTGAGCCACCGCGCCTGGCCGCAAAAATCTTAAAATATCTAATAGGAGCATGTATTTACTTACCGTGAAATAAATATGTATATGGTGATTGAAATTTACATAGGCACCAAACCAATAAATTTATTCTAACCAATAATTTTAGATTTGAAAGGTAATAATGAAAACCATACGTGTTATATTCAGAAAACTACATGAAACAATAAAAACATATGTAATAGGTAACTGTAAATTTGATGAACAAATAATGCAACTATAACTTCTACGTGACATATTAGTACACAGATAAATATGCACTACGTGACATATTAGTACACAGATAAATCATTTTGTGAAAGATGATGTGTTAATACTTAATCTTGATCAAGGAAGCATATTAGGCTCTACTTAAACTGACAGGAAATATTCCTTGCTGTTATATTCTGGTCTCTGGTTGGCAGATTATTAGTGTTCAAGGAGAAGGGCTGTAGAGGTGGTCCCATGTGGACTATGGTTTTATTGCACGATCTGTGAAGTGAGTTTCAAGCCAAAGGCTCTATGCCATGGCAGTCCTTGAGGTCTGAATTTGGACCTCACTCGACCTCCCTGACCATAAAAGAAAAGCTGATGATGGACATCTCATGGATAATTCAGAATGTGCTCTTTGTCAGCAAAAACATCACCTGTTGAAATGACTATTCAGACTCCCTGTCAGGATACAGTCAAGACAAGAGGGCCTCAGTCACAATGCATGTGAACGGTGTCTGCAGTGAGCACAGTCCTCATCAATCAAATAAATGGATGTTCCTATTTATAAAGCTGTGCAGTATTATTCCAGCCTGTTAGTCTTCCAGTATCAATCATGTCATTCCTGAATCCAGACATTCAACCCTACCTATATGTTAAGAAAATAATCTTCCATAGTGGCATTTGAGGGGTTCCTCCACTAGACTCCTACCTGAAAAATTATCCCTGAATAGCACCCTCCTGGATCATCCAGTGAAAACATTGTTTCTGAATGCCTAAGTGTTGAAACTGATATATGCCTTGACATAGAACCTTCGTCCCTGTCCTGTGAACACATAGAGAAGGATTAGTTTGTCAGACTATCCGATACTGCAAAAGGCTGAAAAGAAAGTATAAAGCACAGTAAAGTTAGGTGAGAGAATGGAGTGGGAAAGTAAGTGGTGTGTGTGTGTGTGTGTGTGTGTGTGTAAAGAGCTGAAAAAGAAAACACAGAAAGAACAGAGCAGAAAATTTTAAAAGCTCTTGGGAGCAATGGTGAGGAAGGAAAAGCTTCGAATTCAGGTCAGATTACAATTAGCCAAGTTATCCTGGTAAGTAGGGTACAGAGAATCTGATATTCCATACACTATTTTTATTTGACACTGAAAAATATATATTATGTTTTATAATGGATACACTTTCTGAATTATGTTATAGGTTAACACCGAAGACATGTTTCATCTACTAAACATATAACTGCTGGATAGTTGGGGGAAAATGGCTAGAAGTTTGCTAGGTAGCAGTAGAAAATCTAGCTGGGATTCAAAATATCTCAGGAATAACACATGATACAAATATTGCCTACTTAATTGTGAAACAGACTGCATTTGTATGGCTTGTGTTTTTGTACAGGATGGCTGTAGTTATTTTGGTAAACAGATACTCATACATTGTGTACACATGTGCTTTTGAGCCCTCTCTTTTCATTATTCTAGAAGTACCTTAAAGAAAGGAACCATGTCTAGTGTTTTCTTTATACCTCCTTTAACTATCAGTAGTATTATACTGTGGATGCCCCAAAATGTTAACTTACCTATTTATGAGTTGCTTACATTTATATTTTTCTTAGAGACATCAGTTTTTTCCTCAATGTATAAATAACTAGGTAAGGAATGGGATGGGACATTAATTTTCTCAACAAATATTGTGTAAAAAACTAGAAATACACAGGAAAAAAAACAACAAAAAAGATGAACTCTGCCCTCAGGTACTTAATGCCTGAGAAAGGAAACAAAGATAGAATCAGATATAGACAACCACATGTTACAGGTGCGATGATGGAAGTCAGTACAAGCACCATGTGGGCATTGGAAACGTTCCAATTCTAACAAATCTATGCCTCTTCTTGCCAGTCACAGGCATCGTCTGCATAGGATTCAGAAAGAAAGATTTGTCTTAAGCTGAATGAAAGCAAATCTGCACTTTTTGTAGGAAATTCACATGACATTAAAAACAGGAAAACAAAAACAACGCATACAGGGTCTACAAGATTTAGAAATACAGATCGGTAGAGATGAAAGGGATCAACTAAAAGGATTCATGTTTATATAACCAGTCCCAGTCCCCATTTTTCTATTATTAAATAATAGATGATTGCATGTGGTATCTAAGTCAGAATAAACTTGAATTTACAGCTATACCATCTGTACTACTTACTATTTCTATTACGGCAACTTCTTTGAAGAAGGCATTTGATTTTAAAAGGAATGGCATATCTACTTTTAGAATTTTTTTTTTTCTACAAAAAAAGGCCATAGACTGGAAGAAAGCACAGAGGCACAGGTGGCTAAATAAAATTTTTCAATGAATAGAAATGAGCTAAAAGTCTCTAACATTTCCTTAAAATGTCTTATGATGTCAGAACAAATTGAACAAATAAGTTTATGTATTGCTCATGCATGCACATAATTTATTTGTGGTATAATGACTCAGATGCAGTGTTTGGCTAGTCAATTCCACTTCTGCATTTCTGTTCATTGCCTGGAAATATTATTGTTCTGCCATACTGACTTAATTATTCGTAGACAAAAAGCGATACATATGTGGAAGAAGGCAAAAACGAAAGATTTTTACAATGTGAAACAAACGATCTTGATATTAGGTGCATCTTATAGATAGCTGGCCATGTATGGGGAAAATTATATGCTGAAGCAAGAGTTAAAATAAAGGGGTTTATTAATTTTACTACTTTATGTTCTTGTGAAGATAAGAGCAGAATGGTAAGGAATACTGCCAGTGGTTGTTTATAAAACTGGATCAGAAATCAGACCAATAGAAAAAAATATATGCTTCATACTTACCAGTGCCATGTGACAATTTTATGGTGTCCACAAAACAGTCCAATTGATAGACTCTCTCTTCTGTTCAAATGGTCAGATCAATTTAATTCAGAACCAGAATTTGTTTTAGATCTGGGTTTCCAGGACTGTCTCTGGTTCGTCCATAGGTTTTTCTAGAGGGGACTGACCAACTGGATCTACTTTCATTTGAAGATCATACTAGCCACCCACACTTACCTCAAGTGGTGCTGAATCCTCAAGGAAATTCCCTGCCCTCTCACTCCTCACCATCCACAGAGCTAAATCAGACTTATCTTTGTGGTAAAGAATGCAAGGTCTAGAATTAGCCTCTCCAGATTAAAATTCTGACTCCGGGCCGGGCGCGGTGGGTCATGCCTGTAATCCTAGCACTTTGGGAGGCTGAGGCCGGTGGTCAGGAGTTTGAGACCAGCCTGGCCAATATGGTGAAACCCCGTCTCTACTAAAAAATACAAAAATTAGATAGGTGTGGTGGCGTGTGCCTGCAGTCCCAACTACTCAGGAGGCTGAGGCAGGAGAATTACTTGAACCTGGGAGGCGGAGGCTGCAGTGAGCCAAGATCATGCCACTGCACTCCAGCCTTCTTGAGACTCTGTCTCAAAAATGAAACAAAACAAAACAAAACAAAACAAAAAAACAATTCTGGCTCCAAACATACATGGTTTTCGGAAAGTTATTTAAGTTCTCTGCGCACAAGTTGACTCATCTACAATATGAAAATCATACTAGTACCTGCATCTTAGGGTTTTCAATGAAGATTAAATAGTGCATGTAGAAATGCTTAGCAATATATGTATATATATTTGTATAGTGTATATTTATGTGTCTAAATAAATATAAATATACATATATATATATCTGCATCTGTATTGTTCACCTTCTTTGCACATAGGCATTCACACGACTTTGTTCTTACCTTGCAAATGTTATATACAAAACATTTTCTAACATTTTCCCCATCCTTCTTCTCCATTATATGCTGCCCTTTGCCAAGTGAACACAACTAGCCTAACCAGAAAGAGAGAAAAAAACAAACCTCACATCCCAGCAACTGTCAATTTTTTGCCCATATTCATTCTTCTGACATTTCTTCCACTCTTGCAGTAGCAAAGAGAAAATTAAAAACAGGTTGGGCAACTGATAATGTGCTTTTTGCATCATCAATTAGAATTTTGAGACTCTAGGTCATAAGGTAGGAACAGCTTCAGATGTGTTTTCAGAAAACAGAAACAAACCCACATAGCACTCTGCCTGGGGAGAAAATCATTCCTCCCATGAATACTGATTCAGTTCAAAGGCACACCTAACTCTAATCCATAACAGAAGAAGATGAAAAGTTTATTCGAAGAGAATCTACACATGGAATTGAGAGGGGGAAGGAAAATAGTCACACATAGAAAATTTATTCTGGGCCAGGTATGGTAGCTTATGCCTGTAATCCCAGCACTTTGGGAGGCCAAGGCAAGAGGATCGCTCGAGCTGAGGAGTTCGAGAGCAGTCTGGGCAACAAAGTGGGAATCTATCTCTACAAAAAATAAAAATAAATCAATTAGGCAGGGGTAGTGGTGTGCCTACAGTGTCAGCTACTTGGGAGGCTGAGGTGGGAGGATCACTTGAGCCCAGGAGACGGAGGCTGCAGTGAGCCGTGATCATGCCACTACACTCCAACCTGAGTAACAGAGACCTTGTCTCAAAATAAATAATAAATAAAAATAAAAATAAAGTTTACTCTTATGTGTATGCTTCCACCTTCCTAAGAAAGAATCACTACCTCTCTATCAGAGTTGAATGAAAAGAATCATTACTAGCTGAATGGGAAAGGCAAAAATGGAGCTACACCTGAGGCCTCCTAAATTTGCATTCAGTTCAGTCAATCTTCACTGTAGCCACTTCTGGATCATCAAAGCCCACAGTAGGGCTGAATATCCTTAGCAAGGCAGGGCCTGTAATGTGATGTGGTAAGTGGGGATAGGCCTGGTGGCCATTTTGTTTGCTTATTGGTCTAGCCTCAAAAATAAGACAAGGATTGGATGTCTTAGGGCTAACGGCTGGTTCTAAAGGCAAAACAGCCCTTGCAGGACACTCAGGAAATAACAGTCCTTCCTCCCCTCAACACTGTGTAGTGTATCAGGAAGCCACTCATTCAGGTGAAAGAGGGTCTAGGGCATTCCAGGAACGGAGAGGACAGGGCATCTGTGAGAGACATTTTTTAGTGCTGCACAATCAGTGTCACTCAAATTGTCTCCCACCCTAGCCCCAGGGAGTTGTGCTCCCTCAGTTCCTCCTTACAGTTGCTGGGTAAAGGAGGCTGCATGGATTCTGAAAAGCAAGTCAAGAGGAAGAGCTGCTGACCTAAAAGTACTGTAGAAAATTGAGAGCAAAGGCTAAGGAAAAGGATGGCAGTACTTAACACAGATAGAAAAGGATACTTCCTGCCTTTTTCCCAGCTCACACGTGACTCTGACATGAAGTTTTGGACTGAGTGATTCTGACCAGAAGCACGCCATCAGAGGACATGTCAAGGAGCCAGTGAAAGAGAAGCGATGACCCAGTGTGGGAGAAAGCAGTGACACATTCACATGTCCTCTTCTCCTCTTTACTGAGGCGGCAGTAAACCAGTGGCACCAGGAGCTGGGATTTGAGGGGCTGGAACTAGGTTGTGACCGGCCTGAAGAAGCAAAAGTCAGGAAAGCTTAGAAGGTCAAGTCCAAGCCACTGTCCCTTCGAGAGGGTAAGAATCCAGCTCAGGGAAGATAAATACCAGCAAGGGGTAGAGGCACTCCTGGAGCCACAGCTCAAAGATGGAGCAAGAGGGCAAAACAAGGCAGGAGCAAACAAGAATGAGGCAGGGTGACAGCTAGAAAACAGCCCGCCTCCCTTTCCAAGCAAACAAACCACACAAGGCTTCTATGCCCAGTGAAAGTTCAAGATGAAGGGAAGGGACAGGAGGTGGGGATGTGGGAGAGGGGTAAGGACCCAGGATCAGCTGGCCAGCCACAGGGTATAAAGCCAACAGATACCCAGGAATCCAAGACAATTCAAATCAAACATCACATTCAAAGGGTGCATTGAGATGATGTCTGAGGTTTGCTTCGAAATAATGGAAGGAGGACCCACATGTATATATTAAACAAAACTAGACCTTTAACTTCAAACACTGGTATAAAAAGCTATTTTTTTGCTGGGCATGGTGGCGGGCGCCTGTAATCCCAGCTATATGGGAGACTGAGGCAGGAGAATTGCTTGAACCTGGGAGGCGGAGGTTGCAGTGAGTCAAGATCGTGCCATTACACTCCAGTCTGGGTGACAAAAGCAAGACTCCATCTCCAAAACAAAACAAAAAAAGCTATTTTTTAAATTCAGAACACTTCCTTCTAAATGGAGATGACAACAGCTAGAAATTGAAAATGATTTTCATGAAACATACCAGTTAGTGTGGTTAGTGAAGAAGGACACTTCTCATTCTGTAGTTCAAATTTTTCTCTCAATTTATATCTAAATAGAAGTAAGAGAATATTCAAGAAAGAGAGATGTGGTAGCAGAGCATCCTTTATGCAGTGTTTGAGAGCAAAATCAAATGATGTTTCTTTCCCAACATTAACATGTTTAAATAAAGGATAATTCTATCCTTATAGCCTAGGATCTCCTCTTTATAGCTTTTATTATCAATATTTTACTTATATTATCTTACAACACCCCTGGGGGAGAAGCAGAGCAATACTACTATGCTTATTGTATTGAAGAAAATAAGGCCAAATGAGATTGGAAGAACCTGGCCAAAATCCAACGGCCATAGTGAGTGGAAGAAAGTGAAAGTCAGAACTTCAAACCCAGGTCTTCTGACTCCAAATCCAGGCCCTTTTCACTATCGTGGGCAACTTAGTCCCATCTCCTGGGTTTCCTCCAGTTGCCAGCTTGGTGTTTCACACTGGTAATTTGCCTGTTAGTCTGTGCAACCTTGACTTAACGAATGATTGAAATGTAGTCTTGTGGTGTTCTGGTATTCCAGAATATGATGCTATTTTTAAAGAACTAAGTATTCTTTTGGTATTTTTCTTGATGTAGTGCCATTATTTTGGTATTTAAAAATCTAAATTCTGAATTATGTGCATTATGATATATATTCAGAGAGCTATATACCACATTTAAATTTCATATCAAATAAAGCTGCTTTTAAATAGAAAGCATTCTGACTACACCACTTCCCTTTTAAAACTTGTTCAAAATGTTATCTGGCATTAATTCCAGTTTCCTAAATGACTAGTAAGACTGAGTGTGTTAATCCATTTTCTTTGTTATAAAGGAATACCTGAGACTGGGTGATTTATAAAGAAAAGAGGTTTATTTTGGCTCACAGTTTTACAGACTGTATAGGAAGAAGGGTGGCAGCATCTGCTTCCGGTGAGGCCTCCAAAAGCTTCCAATCATGGTGGAAGGTGAAGGGAGAGCAGGCATATTAAATGCTGGGAGAGGAAGACAGGGAGGGAGGTTCCAGGCTCTTTTAAACAATCAGGTCTCAGGTGAACTAACAGAGCAAGAACCCACTCATTACCAGGGGGATGCCACCAAGCCACTCAAGAAGAATCTGCCTAAGTCCCACCTCCAACACTGGGGATCACATTTCAACATAAGATTCAGAAGGCACAGATCTCCGAACCATATCCAAACCATATCACTGAGCATTCTTTTTTTTTTTTTTTTTTTTTTTGAGATAGAGTCTTGCTCTGTCACCCAGGCTGGAGTGCAGTGACATGATCTCAGCTCACTGCAACCTCTGTTCCCAGGTTCAAGGGATTCTCCTGCCTCAGCCTCCTGAGTAGCTGGGGTTACAGGCATGTGCCACCACGCCCGGATAACTTTTGTATTTTCAGTAGAGACGGGGTTTCGCCACATTTTCCAGGGTGGTTTTGAACTCCTGACCTCAGGTGATCTGCCCATCTCAGCCTCCCAAAGTGCTGGGATTACAGGCGTGAGCCACCATGCCCGGCCTCTTTTTTGATTTGTAGTATTTCTATTTTCCTCAGAGTCAGTTTTAGCCTAATCAATTCCCAGAAACCTCAGATGGAATTTGATTGTTGTGGGGGTAGTGGGTGAGGAAAGGGCCTTAAGGAAAATGTAGAAGGATAGAAGTATTAGGGAGAAGAGGGGAAGAAAAGACAAAGAAATGTCCAGATTAGTGGTTTTTCTTCTCTTATTTCCTGAGAGCACCAAATTCATTTTCTTAAAAATAGACTGTTCTCTCCTAAGATAATTGATTTTAACTTCTTCACCAATTTATCCTTTTTAGAGAGATTTAGGCTGGCAGGGCAGAAGAACAACAGTCCTTGGTCTGGCTGTCTCTCAGGTTCATTATTCTCTCAGAACAAAGCGCAGAAAATGATGGCACCATGCTGATGGTATCTTTTCGTAAAATACTGCTAGTAATATCAGCATTAGTGCTAGTATTTCAGGGTTATGAAAATAAATATGACCAGTTTTGTCATTTTGTTCCAATGTTGCAGCTATTAAACCTGACTGCTGGAAGTTCCAAACCAAGTACCATGGCTTCTCTCCAGGCCTCTTGTGTCAGACCAGTCACCAAAGCTGCCAAAGCCGCCAAAGCCAAACACGTATGGCCCTTACCAGAGCTCCCAATCCAACTGCCACAGGGTGACTCCTGCTCTACTGTGACGGATTCTTGCTCTGGCTGGGGGAGACTCAAATTCTGGCATTACTATCCTCATTCTCAATTCTGGACACTTTCATAAGTTAAAGAGAGTTAAGGCTGGGCGCGGTGGCTCACACCTGTAATCCCAGCACTTTGGGAGGCCGAGGCAGGTGGATCACCTGAGGTCAGGAGTTCGAGACCAGCCTGGCCTACATGATGCAACCCCAAATCTACTAAAAATACAAAATCAGCCCGGCATGGTGGTGGGTGCCTGTAATTCCAGCTACTTGGGAGGCTGAGGCAGGAGAATTGCTTGAACCTGGAAGGTGGAAGTTGCAGTGAGCCAAGACCACGTCACTGCACTCCAGCCTGGATGACCAAAGCAGAACTCATCTCAACAACAACAAAAATTAATAAATAAATAAAGTAAAGGGAGTTAAATATAATGCAACAAATTTTGACAGAACAACCCAAATTTTCATCAGTAAGGGAGTGGTACATATTGCAGACATTGTAATTGTAAGTCACTAAAAGAGTGAGTTCCATACCTGGTTGATCCTGAAATAAAAAAGAAATAAAGAAAAAAAAAGAGCAAGTTCCATTTACATGTACTGACATCAAAAGTCAAGATGGGTTGTTAAAGTGAAAAGGACAAGTCTACAGTAAATGAGGCAGTTTTCTTTCTTTTTTTTTTTTTTTTTTTTTGAGACAGAGTCTCGCTCTGTCGCCCAGGCTGGAGTGCAGTGGCCAGATCTCAGCTCACTGCAAGCTCCGCCTCCCGGGTTCACGCCATTCTCCTGCCTCAGCTTCCCGAGTAGTTGGGACTACAGGCGCCCGCCACCTCGCCCAGCTAGTTTTTTTGTATTTTTTTACTAGAGACAGGGTTTCACCATGTTAGCCAGGATGGTCTCGATCTCCTGACCTCGTGATCCGCCCGTCTCGGCCTCCCAAAGTGCTGGGATTACAGGCTTGAGCCACCACGCCTGGCCAGTAGTTTTCTTGATTTCTTTCTTATATAGCTATTAGTGTATAGAAATGTCACTGATTTTGTATGTTGATTTTATATCCTGCAACTTGGTTGAATTTGTTGATTAGTTTTAACTCATTTTTTTTAGTGGAATCTTTGGAGCTTTCTGTATATAAGATCATGTCATCTGCAAACAAGGATAATTTATGTAACTAAAACTCTATCACTGGTATCTGTCTGTCTTCTATCTAGTTAGTTGAAAATGAATAAAAAGAGGGCTGGAGGAGTTATTGGACTAACAGAAAAGCTTAAATGCACATAAAATGAATTTAGCACATAAATAGACATATTTAGCATCCAAGTTTTTAGAAATGTAAAAATAAATTTGGAAGCAAAACGTGAATGGAATGTAAAATACTTTCAGATAGGGGGAGCAGGCAGCCTGCCAGTGCAGCAATACCAGTGTAAAGCAAGCCAGCTGAGTTAGGAGGGGCCTCCAACAGAGTGAGGCAAACTGCCTGGCCCATTAGAAGGTGACTCTTCCCAACAGTGATGACATGCTCAGCATTCTCCACCTTGACAATAGCAAAAGGTTTGTCATCTTTTGCTGACAGTCAGTTCATTACTGAGTCATATTGTATTACATCCAGTGGTGCTCTCATACCTTTTTTCCCCTTCCTTTTATTAAGAGACAGTGAGAGTTCTTTAATCTCCGGCCGGGGGGAAATCAGAAGCAGGCAAGCGTGATCACTGTCCATTAGCAGCAGCGTCCGCTGGCAGCAAGAGGGGCAGGGGCCCTCTGCCTTCCTGAGCTGCTGCAGCTGTGGGCTTAAGGGACATGCCCACATAACTTGATTGATCATGTCAGTCACAATTTTAAGATTTTAGCCAGGAAGTTCAATGTAGGTGCCATCATCGAAAAGATTTAACAGATGTTAATATCCATAATGTTCATGTTCATTGTATGTATTTGACTCTTAACTAGGTTTTCTAATTTTCCTTTTTAAGGTAGTCTAGATATTAATCTCTTGGGTTTCTTTTAACTTTTAAGTGCAGGGGTCCAAGTACAAGTTTGTTACACAGGTAAACTTGTGTCATGGAGATTTGTCGTACAGATTATTTCATCACCCTGCTAATTTTCTTAATAACCACCAAGAGCTCGCTGTTCTTTTTTTCTGATAATCTCTCTCTCTCTCTTTCTTTCCCCTCTCTTCCTCACCCCCAACCCTGACTATTTTAATATATACCCAACCTTTACTCTGATTCCAAATGTTTATTCTATAAATAATGGTTCTAGGTACAACAAAGATAACTTTTGCAACTTTACTCTTAGTATATTCTTACTTCTTAAAAATGAAGACAGAAAAAGTTTTAAATGCTATTATTATCACATGATGTGACTGTAATACCTCGAAATCCCAAGAGAAGTAACTCAAAAGCATTATAAATAAGAAAAAAATTCAGTAAACTGGCTAGGTACAAAGTTAGTGTAAAATAAAGTAGTAGCTTTCCAATACACAAAGAACAATCAAATAATAGATATAATGTAATAAAAGATGTATATAACAGTGACTAAAATATTCTTAGGAATATACTTAACAATAAACATGCAAGATCTGTATTAAATAATTTTAATCCTGTATAAAATTTTAAAATCTGCATTTTTTTTTTTTTTATTTAAAAGGTAAAGTGAGAGGCCAGATATGGTGGCTCATGCCTATAATCCCAGCACTTTGGGAGGCTGAATCGAGTGAATCACCTGAGGTCAGGTGTTCAAGACCAGCCTGGTCGATATGGTGAAACCCCATCTCTACTAAAAATACAAAATTTAGCCAGGCATGGTGGCACAGGCCTGTAGTCCCAGCTACTCAGAGGCTAAGGCAAGAGAATCGCTTGAACCCAGGAGGCAGAGGTTACAGTGAACCGAGATCGTGTCACTGCACTTCAGACAACAGAGCAAGACTCCGTCTCAAAATAAAATAAAATAAAATAAAATAAAATAAAATAAAATAAAATAAAATTGAACAGAGATAAAAAAGACTTAAATAGAACTCAATTTGGTTTTGACTCAGGAGTCTTAGTATTATTATATAATGACAAACATCCTCCCTAAACTAATATATACATTTCAAGTGATCAATAAAAATAACAACAAACCTTTAAATATAAGCTGTGTTAAAGTTCATAGGAGAATAATAATAATAATATTTATGTTTTACAGAACAAAAAAAATTCTAAAAAAGAAGGTACTAGTCCTTTCAGAAAGTTAAACATATTACAAAGCAATAGTAGCCAAAATGTCTAGTGTATCAATAGATATAAAGACCAATCAACAGGCCGGACACAGTGGCTCACACCTGTAATCCCAGCACTTTGGGATGCCTATGCAGGCAGATGACCTGAGGCCAGGAGTTCAAGACCAGCCTGGCCAACTAAAAAATACAAAAAAATTAGCTGGGCATGGTGTCACGTGTCTGTAATCCCAGCTACTGGGAAGTGCTGAGGCAGGAGGATTACTTGAGCCCAGGAGGCTGAAGTTGCAAGAAGCACGATCTCCGTGCAACTGCATACTGGCCTGAGCAACAGTGAGACTCCATTGCCAAAAAAAAAAAAACAAAAAAAAACAACTAACAAAAGAGTCTAGACCGACATACATGCATACAGGAAGGCAGATTAGGAGAAATGGCCCTTTTGAATCAATGGGAAAGATGAACTGTCAAAACCTACATTGGATATTATTGAGGAACCGTCTGGAGAAAGAAAATAATTCTAGATATCAACTTCATTTCTTACATTAAAATGAATTTAAGCTGCATCAAAGATTTAAAAGTAAAATAAAAATTGGCTACTTAAAACTTTTAAATTCCTGCTAATAAACTCAGGAAAATAATTTTTGTACCACATAAAACAGACAATGGGCTAATTTCTATGTTACATAAGGATCTACAAATACTTTTTGTAAGTTTTACAAGCAAAATAGGTAAACAGGAAAATGGGCAAAAGCACGATAATCCATTCACAAAAAATACAAATAGTTTTAAAATAGAAAGATGTCAAACTTTTACCCACAATAGGAGAAATGCAAATTAAAACCACAAGATTCTTTTTTTTTTTTCTCCCATCAGATTGGAAAAGAACAAAATATTTGATTAAAAGCAATCTTGCGGAGAATGTGGTGGGAAAGGCATTCCCCTTGGGAATACAGACTGGTCCTATCCCAGGGAAGGGCCATTTTGGCAGTATCTGTACACATTAAAATGTTCATGCCAGACCAGGTGCGGTGCCTCATGCCTGTAATCCCAGCACTTTGGGAGGCCAAGGCAGGCAGATCACCTGAGGTCGGGAGTTCAAGACCAGCCTGGCCAAGATGGTGAAACCCCATCTCTACAGAAAATACAAAAATTAGCTGGGCATGGTGGTGGGCACCTGTAATCCCAGTTACTCAGGAGGCTGAGGCAGGAGAATCACTTGGAGGGAGAGGTTGCAATGAGCCAATATCGTGCCATTGCACTCCAGCCTGGGCAACAAGAGCAAAACTCCGTTTCATGAAAACAAAAACAAAAACAAAAACAAAAAAACTCTCTTTCCCATCTTGCAAGATGGCAGGTGAAAAAGTTGAAAGCCAGATACCCAAGAGAAGAAACCCAAAGCCAAGAAGGTTGATGCTGGTGGCAAGGTGAAAAAGGGTCACCTCAAGGCTAAAAAGCCTAAGAAGGGGAAGCCCCATTGCAGTGCAATCCTGTCCTTGTCAGAGGAACTGGCAGGTATTCCCGACCTGCCGTGTATTCCAGAAAGACCATGTAGAAGAGGAAGTACTCAGCCGCTAAATCCAAGGTTGAAAAGAAAAAGGAGGAGAAGGTTCTTGCAACTGTTACAAAACCGGTTGGTGGTGACAAGAA